>NW_009912198.1:0-45614 GCF_000696875.1 Nestor notabilis
TGTACTGCAGGAGCTTGACACCCTGACCACTGAGGCATAAAAAACAGAGAATTGGAAACCTCAGCCTGACAGGCACCAGAGCATCCCCCAGAGAGGGTCCACCGTGTGTGTCTGTGTGTGAGTGTGGGGAGGAGGGCAGTAGGATGGTGGGGGAGGAGATCAAGGCAGGAGAGGATGAAACAATGAAATGTCATCCAGTTCCCACCCGCAGCCCTGCTGCAGCGCTGATGGAAACCGCTACCTCCTTCTCAGTGGCGTGCACAGCGTCATCATGGGATGGGCTAGGTCTGTGCAACCTTGGGTGGATGGAGAGAGGAGCAAAGGGAAGGGGGGATGATGGGACAGCAGAAATGAGGGATTGTCCTGGCCTCGATGGGTATGTGCATACTCTCCCTCAGGGCGCAGGCAGCTTGCCACGAGTTTCATTTGAAGCCTGGGGTGCTTCTGGTGCATGGAGGTGCTGGATGGGCTCCTCTGCACACCCTGTGCAAACAGTCCACAGAGCAAATTGGTATCTATCCTGCTGTCCTGGCTGCCCTGTCCCTCTGCCTGTGCACTGTGCAGCTCCAGGGGAGGACGTGGCAGAGGCTCACTCCCATCAGCGTTCACATGTCATGTTGATCAGGCAGTGCAAATGTTCTGTTCAACTAAAACAGGAGTAAATCTGTATTTCTCCCTGCCCTGTAGAAGAAATTAAACCAGTGGGGAAAGGGGTGTGCAAGCTCCTCCCCATAGAAGAGGCACCCACAGGATGAAGGAATTTGTGTGTGGATGGAGGAACTGGCTGTGAACTTTCAAGGACTGAGAAAGATCACGTCACTCACCCATGAAGTTACCAGGCAGTTTGCTGCCCGAGCGTTTTGCAGTCTTGGGCAAACACTTGTTAGCTGGAAGCCAAGGGGTTTGGGGAATGAGGCAAGCAGGGAGGGCTCTGGCTGAGCAGGAGGCCTCAGGTGTGGCAGTAAGGAAGCAGAAGAAGGGACCAGAGGGAGCTTGCTCCCTCGCTGGCAGAAGGCAATGGGGATGCCTTTGCCAGTGGCCCTGGTACCTCAGGTGGCTCCTGGCACATATCTGCTTTGCTGTCTTACTCTTTTAGAGTGAGGACTGTGATGAAGCTAACCTTCAGGTGCTGAAGTCATCTATCATCCGTAAGTACAGGGAGTAGAGGGGAAATGTATATACAAGGTATTTCCCTGGGAAGAAAGGTTTGGAGACCCATTTTCCGTGGCTCATCGTGAATTAGTGCCATGCCTTAGATGCAGTAATGGATCTGCTCTGAGCTTGTGATGAAATGTGGTCAACACAGCAAGGCGTGCTGAGCATGCTGCACTTCCTGCTGCTGGCTTCAGACCTTGTCTCATTTCCCTGTCCATGGATGCTGGTCAGGAGGAAGAGAGAGCCATTTGAGCCTGGTGGATGCTGTCCTATGTGTCTGAAGGGCTGTGAGAAACAGGGAAAGGTGTTAGTAGAGACCCCGGGTGGTAGAATAGTGACGGGCAGCTCTTATTGTCAGCGCGTTCAGCATATCTGCTGGCATCCTTTGGTGCAGGCTGAGAGGCAGCCTGGTTTTTATCAAAGCAGCATCATGTGGAGATTGAGCTACTCTGTACCTGACCCTCTATTTTGACACCAACCTGTGTTACTTCTGTATTGGCAGAAAATACCTTTGCAGGTGGCTGCAGCAGCTGCCAGGACTGCATGGCTATCACAGCCCACCATGCTGCTGAGCTGAGATCTCCCCCTGACACGCAGCACAACTCCACTGGTCACCCATCATCCCCTCTCCCCGGGGTCAGCAACTAGCCTAAACTGTCCTGAACTGAAGAGACCACTTATAGCCCCAGGGACCCAGACATGGTCCCCAAGGAGGGTCTGGGGGTCTTACCAGCCCCATGTGCTGAACCTGGGGAGCTGGAGATGTGGTGTCAGGGGTCTGCCACTCGATTGGGGTAAAGGGAGCCCCTGGGGAGGAAGCATCTTCCACTGCAGCCTGGCAGCCCTCTCCTCTTGCCTACTCTTTCTCCTGCCGTGCTGTGTTGTGCGTGCATGTATTTGCATATGGTAGAGTGAGGAGAAGAGGAAGAAAGGAGGAGAGCAGGAAACTGTCATTTGTGGAAAATTTCCTAATAAATCAGCAGCACTGTTCGTATTTGCATGATGGTGGAGCTGGGTGCCCTGCCCGAGGTCAGAGCTCCATGGTGCAAGGCTCTGTCCTGGAGAGCTTGCAGCTGAAGTATGAAACAAGAGGTGATGTGAAAGAGAACAAGCAGATGGTGGGAGCAGGAGCTGGTAAGGAGATAAATAGCAGGAACTCTCTGAGCCTTATTTGTGCCTTTGTGTGGAAGGTTTCAAAGCCATCTGAAACTGATGCAAGGATTCCTCTCCTTGGGCTGCAGTGATGCATAGGTGCCTGGGACCAAGACCATATTCTCCTGGAGAGCCTGGAAGGGTACCTAGTATCTAGAGGATTATCTGGTTTATCATCTCCTGCCAGCAGAGAGTCTGTCTGAGCAGTCCTGTCTTTGTGTTGTGTTTCTGGCTCCAAGAGCTATAAGGCTGTGGAGGCAAGGGCCAGCCCCATTGCTGTTCCCCAGGGTCCTCTTCACCCCTCTTCACTGTCTTGCTCCTGAATCATGCATTACCTGAGAAAGACCCACCATCTCAGCAGACCTGGGCTACAGCACAAGAAGGATGTGCAAAAGATGACTGCACCCATTTATTCAATAATTTGACCACTCATATTTTCCTTCCTCGAAGAGGGTGGCCAGCAGTAAGTTTACTAAAGGCTGTCACTGGAGTGCAGCACGCAGTGCAGAGTGCCTTTCCCCCACTACGGTAACTGTGGTCTAAAATCAAATCATCTTTTGTTTGTCTTTTTCTCTTTAACTTAGGGAGTGAGTTTTCTGGGAGCCCGTACAGCCACCCCCAATACTCAACATACAACGACTCCTGGAGGTTTCCCAACCCTGGACTCCTGGGTAAGTGCTGTTCCTGCCTTGGGGGCTCTGTGCAAGCTGTGGCTCATTTGCAGCCTGGCAGTGATTGTCCACCAATAACGTGGGCTGGATGCATGTCCTGGCATAGTCCTGAGTCCCTGTGCGCTGCCCCATGCAGGACTGCAGGTCTCCATTGGGAAGCACAAAAGCTCTTGGTTCCTTTTGCCAGTGAGAAGCACCTGCCCAATCCTCTTGTCTTCCTGTTTCTGCCCTGTAAAATCCTTTCTGAGGCATGGGGTGTTGCAGGAAGACAGGATCCCCATTTTTCTGAGGGTAAGGGATCCTGTTCAGACAAAACTTAGGGTGCCAGGTGTTTACAGTCAAACGTGAGCCCCATCACTGTTGTTTCTTGCTTGTTGAAGCACTTTGCATTTCTCCCTGACCTCGCACTGTGTTTGCTCCCCAGTTGTGTGTTTGCCCGATCCGTCCCTTGTCTGCCAGGGACCGCTGTGCCTGCGCAGCCTCACTGCTGCCAGCACGGTCCCTACAAGCAGAGGGAGGCAGGAGCCCCGTGGTGCATGCAAGTATCATAGCCCTCATGTGAAGGATAAACATAATCCATTTTACACCACTGTCAAATGCTGGCCCACTTTGACCTTATATACGTGTAGCATGCAGTAATTAGAATTTTTCCCTGCATAATTTGCATGGATGAGGTAAGTAAAATACCAATTAATTGTCATCTCTCAACACAGGAGTAGCATGCCTTAGAGATTTCCAGATTTATGGATGACAGGGCTGTTATATGTGACCTCCAGCAGTGAAATAATTTTGAATTTTTGTCATACTTTTTTCATCCAGTTTCTTTGTTTTAAGTAATTGAGTCCCCATGTAATTGAACCACCCAGGCTGTATTCATCATGGTTCTTGTCCTTAAACAAATCCTTGGGGAGCAATAGACAGCCTCTGCCTCTCATGCCATGGTGCTGGTATAATGCTGCTATTTGCTGTGCCACATTTAAGGGTTTGTTAGCACTTCCATCATAAATCAGCAGTTAGATCTCCAGCTAATATGGATGGGCATAGCTGCAGAAAGCCAGAGGAGTCCCTGCGCTTAAACCCGCAGTTTCCATGGCCACAGCCGGCAGTGCCTTTGGGATTTTGGCTTGGCTGTGTGGGGAAGATGCTTTAGCCAGGGGGAAGAGCGCACACCGTACTTTCTTCATTTCTGATTTTGTAACTCCTTTGGAAGCAGGAGAGCTGCTCAAGCAGCACTCTGCTGCATGGACAGGCCTGGGAAGCCAGGCTTTGGGTGGCTTTTTAAATTTTACTTGCAAACCACTAAAGAAACTAGCATGATATGAAAAATAAATGGAAACCCAGCCCCAACTGTGCCCATGGGGAGAGGGCTTTTGGTGAAGCTCATGAGCTGCAGACCATGCTCTTGCCTGTGGGTGCATACATCCACAGGGAAGGACGTGCTCCCCAGAGCTGCACCAGAGCCAACCAGCCTAGAGCCATTCCAGAGTTCCATGCTGCCCCATAGGGATGGACACTTCAACTCCTGCAGCAGCAGGTTGTGCCCACAACCTGCTCAGCTCTTCATTTGAAACAATGGTCTTGGATAGAGTGTGGTGACCAGGGTGCAGGGCACGGTACATCCCCATGGTGCCCTGAAGCCGGCAAAGATGGGTTATAAGAAGACTATAAAACAGAGGCTGGTCAGGAGCCAGCCGCCTGCTGCCAGGACAACTTTTACCTCTGCCATTCCTTTTTTTTCCTATTCTTCCTCTTTTTTTACCCCCTTTCCTATTCTTCTTGGATGATACATTCCGGGGGCAAATTCCATCTCACCTTCAACTGTGCAAGAGGCATGCAGTATGAGCACAGCTGAAAGGATGGCGTGCTCCGACAGGCAAGGCTGGTGTCTCAGGCTGGCGTCTCAGGCTGGCGTCTCAGGCTGGCGAGGATTTCTACAGCAGTATTTACTCAGCAGCATGCTGTGAACGTGTGTTTAAATGAGGCAAGGGCAAAAAAATTTGGATGCTACCATTTTCCTTCAGAAACTGCAGCTTCATTGAAATTGGAGTGTTTCACAGGATAATGACAACAATGCTGGCATTTTTTGCTAGTGGGTGTTGTTAAAATGTATAATCTTGGCTTCCTTGGTTTTATCCTCTTCAAAATGCTTTGTTTTGGTATTTTCAAAATCTTACATTTCAATAAACACAGACTTAGTTACTGCACAGGTAACATTGTATTGCTTTGTGTGTGCAATGACACACTGATCTGGAGTTATCAGACTGGAAGTTTTGATGCATCAAACAGGAAAAGAAATGGTGATTTTTGTTCTGCAGCAAGTCCTAAGGATGAACTTTAACACTGCAGTTCAGCCTTGTCACAAAACTGGGAGTGCTGGAGTTTACGGAGGAGGAATCCCTTTGTCTGACCACTGGTAGTTTTGAAATACGTGTTCTGTTCTGTTCCTGTCATTGCTGACCTGGTTGAGAGCTGGTGTGACCTGTACCTTCCTGTGCTGCTTGAACGCCCCATGGGCATCGTGTAAGAGCTGGGCAGTGAGGTCTTGGTGGGCAGAACCTTGGAATTCCCTTTCATTTCAAACCCATCAGTCAGAAAAGCATCAAAAGCAAAACGGTGATTGGTTTGGAAAGGCATTTGTTAGGAGTCAACATCCTACCCCACAGGGCATTTGCAAAGGTCTATGACCCGCCACTTTGGTGGGGAAGCGCAACCTGCTTGATCGTGTTACACAGTGGTGGGGGGCAAAGCTTCTGAGCTGGTGGTTCAAGAGACACTGCATTGTCTCGAGTACAGCTGTAAGACCCAAGTCAGAATGTCTCATTGTGTGGCCTTAAACTGCAGGTCAGACACATCTCTTGTGCCCTGCAGAGATTCTGCTTATCCGTAGCTCCACCTGTGTCCCAGGAGCCTGCTCCTGCACTTCCTTCTCCCTGGGTGCCCACTGACCCCACTGGTAATTCAGGGCAAGTAGGAATCTGTGACAGAGCCTAAAAACCTGCTTCAAGTATCCTTGCACACCCAGAAGGCACTGTGTGATGAGCCTGAGCACCTGCAGTGGAGGGGAGGTTAATTTATACTATATCTACGATGCTTCCACTCTTCTCAGGAGTATACATGAGTACGTTTAATAATACTCTCCTGAGAGCAAACTCTGGCAGTATCAACCTCAAAGCAGAAACCTTGACAAAATTAATCAGGACTGGTACATGGACTGACAGAGTTTGTTTTACTAAGTCCCGCTCCCTTCATTGAGATGAGAGTGTAATACTGTAAGCACTTAGCAGTGCCTATATTCAAGTAATTCCCAGTGCTGGCAAGGAAGTATTGCCCTGCAGCAATCACATGAGGCTGAGACCTGTGGAAGAGGAGCTAAAATGGGAGATGCTGTGATTTGTGAGTGTCAGGAAGAAAAGATACTTGGGTTGAAAAATGTTTTTTTTAGGGAATAAAGAGAAAGTAACAGAGATGAGAAAGGTGAAAAGCTTTGCTCATTAGTACCATGAGTGTGGAGCAGCTGTGAAAGGCATGAGACAGTGTCTCCACAGGACCATGCTCTTGGTGTGGAAGTAATGGGGAGTAGCTGCAAGGCCCCAGCAGAGCACCGGCTGCTCTCTATTGCCTGTGCCTGGCTCTGCCCTTGCTGTGATGCTTCCCACTCCTTTGCCCCAGTCAGAACACCCACATCTGCCCCAGCTGGTATGGGAGCTGGTGCAAATAGGTGACAGTGCTCCCTCCTCTCTGGGGCAGTGCTGAATGCTGTGCCCCATACCTCTTGTGGAAGGTGAGGCAACCAAGCTACAGTCCTCCGGAATGGCCAGCAGAAGCTGGGCAGAATTACAGAATCATAGAATGGTTTGGGTTGGAAGGGATCTTAAAGCTCATCCAGTTCCAACCCCCTGCCATGGGCAGGGACATCTTTCACTAGACCACGTTGCTCCAGGCCCTGTCCAAGCTGGCCTTGAACACTGCCAGGGATGGGGCAGCCGCAGCTTCTCTGGGCAACCTGTGCCAGTGCCTCACCACCTTCACAGGGAAGAACTTCTGCCTAAGATCTCATCTCAGTCTCCCCTCTGTCAGGTTAAAGCAATTTCCCCTTGTCATGACCCTACAGGCTCTTGTAAAATACTTCTCCAGCTTTTTGTGGGCCCTTTTAGGCACTAGGAGCTGCTCTAAGGTCTCCCCAGAGCCTTCTCGTCTCCAGGCTGAACAAGATATTGAACAAGAACAAGAATAGGTCAGTTGTCTGCTGCAGGTCTGCCATGTCTTCCTGCTTTCCCATCTGGTTTTTCAGTCCCAATGGCACCCACACACAGCTCTGCAGCAGTCGCATGACAGCCTCAGTCCCACTGACTGCAGCTGGAGTGAGGACAGACCCAGAGTTTCCAGGCGGATGTGGTGGGAAAAGGGCACAAACTCTGGCTGCTTGTGTGTCATCTGGTTCGGTGGCTGCAGCTGATGTCCTTATCTCAAAGCCAGAAGAGGAGGTGGACAAAGGGGGATCTTGTTCCATTTTTCTTCAAGTGGTACACTACAGGCATGCACATGGAGATGCATGCACAAGCGCATGGGGAGCAAGTGCGTGTGCATAGTCCATCACTGTCAGTGTGTCCTGGCACATGCCAGGATATAGTCAGCTCAACACACGCATGCGAAGAGCAGGTAACATGAAAAAAAACGATTCAATTTTGTGCTGGCTTTTTGCAATAACTTCTTTTCCATTTTTGCTCATTGCACTCAGTTTGATGCTGCTCATGGTGGGTTTCATGTCCCTGTGTGCTGACTGAGAGGGTTTGCCTGTGCCATCCCGGTGCCAGCATTGTATTGTGCGAGGGCAGAGCTCAAAGCTGGTCTATTAAGGATAGGTTCAGTTCTTCTGTGGAAAGATGAGAGAACAAGTAGGCACCAGAAGTGGCCGCGTCAAGAAATAAACTGATGGTAGTATGAATTAGAAAGGAAAAATGACAGAAAGACAAGTCAAGTCTGTTTTGGATGGGGCATGGTGACGGGAAGAGTAAATGCTTTGTGATGTGATGTTTTCATTTTTCACTTTAAATACAAGCTTTTGTGATTTCACTGCTGAAAGGCAAACTGGAAAAATCAAACTTGAGAGAAGTGGAAGACCTTTTGAAAGCATGAGAAGAATATTGGGCTTTGGCACTGAGTCAGAACAGCAATGGAGGAAGAGGGAAGGGGAAAGACTAACCCCCAAAAGACACCCTTTGCGTTTGGCTCTGGTGGGACTCATGCATTGCACTGGGTCAGGGTGAAAATTTTGGTGCCACTGGATCCCTTCCCTGAATTTTCTACCCGTCTACCCGTGCTGAGCTGCCATGGGCAGTGCCAGTGCCAGCATGGACTGGGGTGTCTGCTGAGCACACCCTCCCCCTGCTCCCCATCAACCTCCTCATGCTGTGGTGGATGAGGACAGCTAACCTTTCATGGGCCTGCAAGGTTTTACACCCCAAGGTGCTGCATGCCCTGCAGTGCAGAATGATTCCTAAGGACTCCCAGGCAGCAGGAGTGGCTGTTAAGGGGCATGAAGTGATGAACTGGACTCCCCAGAATGCACAGCCCCAAGTTCTGATGCAGAAGCCATGTTCCTGTAGCCAAACCACCTAATTTTTGACCCATCTGGGTTGCAGCAGCAGAGGATCACATGCAGGTAGGACTCTGATCATGAGAAAGAAGTTTGTTCTCCATGGCTGTGCCAAGGAACACATTGCACATGGGTGTGCCATGTTAGCTGAGCATTGTTTTTCAGATGCACTGGCTTGTGCTCCCTTGGAAATGAGCGGTGAAGCCTGAGCTGATTTTCCTGACATGGCGCTCAGGACAAAAGCAACTTAGAAGCAGCAGGTGGGCTTGCCTATGAGATGGATCCTAGTGGATCCACAGCAGTGAGACAGGGTGGAAGAGCCCATCCTTTCAGGAGATGTTTCATTTTGTGGGGCTGTCTCCTTGGGGTGTTCTCTCAGGCAGCATGGCTTTATTTCACCAGCCCTGGAAACTGCTCCAGGCAGCTGGTTTGGTGAAGAAAGCCCTACATGTTGCAATTACACCATCATCCTGAGTCAGTGGGCTTCCTCTTGAGTCCATGGGCTTCCTCTTGGAGGCTGGATAGGCAATTTTCACTCTGTGCTTGGGCTTTTGAACCAGCAGCCCTTGAGTAATCACTCAGGTAGTTTTGGGTGAACAACAAAGCCTTCAGTTGGAGTCTGTGCAAGAAGAGGGGAGGCCAGGAGGTTCTTCAGCCTCCCAGGCAGAGGCTCCTTCACTCAGTGGAGAGCAGGCAACAAGCAGCACAGGGCATGCCAGCTGGGTTCTCCTTCCTGTTCCAGAGTCTGTGCCAGGGCCATGGTGGTGGAATAGCCAGGATACTGTCACACTCAGCCAGTGCCCAGGTGCTGGGCAGCCATTGAACCAGCCACAGCAGGGTTTGCTAAAGTCTGAGGTGGGAAGCAAATGGCTGAAAATACACCTTTGGCTTCACTGCCACCCATGATTTACTGAGGGATCCATATGCCCCACTGAGGTCTGGTGGCATCACCTTCTCCTGGAGGGGCCAGGTCCTCTGCCTCAACAGAGCTGCAGAAATTACCCCCTCCGTGGCAAGTCATGTCCCTGACTGTGAAGACCCTCAACCATGTCTGCCAGACTGCTGTGAGATGAAGTGAGATGAAGGCAGGGAGTTCAGGATGGCTGGTGGCTCTTGGATGAGCTCATTTGTGAAACCCGACCATACAGCCCAGTCTTCCCCAGAGCTGTTCCTTGCGCTTGCTCCTTGTTGCTCATCCAAACATGTCTGGGGGTGTCAGACTCCCATGTCCAAGTGCAGGTCTTTCTAGGGGGCTTCTTCTACTCTGTGGCATGCTTTGCATCTCACACATGTGAGATTGCTGGTGACATGGAGACCAAAGTGGTAGCACGTTCAAAATTTTTTTTGTGTGACTCTTTTCTCATGCTGAATCAGAGTTGATTTCCTTGCAGTTGCACTTATAAGGGTTTTAGTAGCTGATGTTATCTGGACAGATTCGTATCTCCCCGTGTAAGTCTGAAGTCAGATTCTTCTTTGTTCAAGCAAATGGTCCAGGTTCCAAGTGATCCTTTGGTATCCTTACTTAGCTCTGCATGACAGAAGATGGTCATGGACATTTTTCAGGCCTTTTCTTAGTAAATGAGTGCTTCAGCACTTATCAATCTGTGAAGCTTTAAGCTTAGCCCACATAGTTCATTCAAATGCTTAACACGTATTCAATGAAGAAACAGCACAAATTTGATCAGTTTGAGGTTTAAGTGTCCGTTTAAACAGCTGTGATCTGGAGCATCAAATACTTCATCAGATGAGGCGTTATTCACTGGAGGTAGTTTGTGAACCACTTTCTGATCTCAGATTCATTACCAAGTGAAAGTCACCGATACTTTCTAGAGACAATTTCAGCTCAGCGAATGTATTGGATGCTGAAGGGCTCTCGCTGGTCAGGCAGAGGCTGGTGCAATGGGGTGATCCCAAAGCAGATCTAGTAGCATAAGCTCCTGGGTCACTGTCAAAGCTAACCAGAATGTGGGGTCTGTGCCCTGATAGGAGTAGTTTGAGAAAAAGGGGAATTACTGTTGAGTCCAGTGAAATGTGTTGAATGCTTTGGGGTTCAAGCTCTTACTTCTTTCAAAAGAGGGGTAAAAAATGAGAGAAGTCAGAGTATGATGATGTGTTTGGGCCGGAATTTTTTTGCCTTCCATTCTGAAAGAGTAATTGACTGTTTTGGTGAAGTAAATGAAGCTAATGTTTTCAGTGGAGGAATGAAGCAGGTACACTACAGCCAGCAGTGATGCAAAGCAATGGTAGCGCCGTTCTCATGCAGAATGCACAAATGTGATTTTTATACTAATTACCCAGCCCTTATTGCTGTGAGTCTGCGCTCAGGCTGGAGAGCTTTCTGCTGCCCATGTCAGCACGCTGCAAGCTGGCATCTTTCCACTTTCGTCTTCTTTATGGTCGTCTTGTCTCTTGCAGGCTCCCCGTACTACTACAGCGCTGCAGCCCGCGGGGCAGCCCCACCAGCAGCTGCTGCAGCCTATGACCGCCACTGACGCCGAGCCTGGGGCACCAGCACCGACTGCACGCACCACCCGGGACCACCATGATGACTACCTTGCTGCAGCTGTGCCAGCCATGCTGCAAGAGAAGCAGAAAGTATCTAGTAGGCACATGCTAATTGAAATTTTGCTCTTTAAACTTGGTGAACTGATCATTGTTACATTATTTAATCTGGTCATGTTGGCTGGGTCTCAAATCAAACAAAGAAGCAGGAGGAAGTGGTTCTCCTGACACCCTGTGTGATCAGAAACATTCAGTGGCTTCAATGTCTTTTGCAGCCAGATGGCTACGGCTTTCATTGCCTGTGGGTGCCACGGCTGTATTTGGGGATAAGGAAGAGGTGTGAGCAGCTCCCTTTGGGGAGGCTTCCTCTTGCTGCACACTGAAACAGGCTGTGAGACTCAAGGCAATTTTCTTTTTTTATTTTCTTTTTTTTTTTTTTTGCTTGCAAATTGGAAGACCGGTCAGCTCAATTTTACACAAGCACCACTGTAAATACCTGCTTGTTTGTATTACTATAAGAATGGCTTAAGCATAAGCAGCAACATTGTACAAATATGAACTCAAAACACGTCTGAAAATGTGTTTTGAAACTGGTGCACTGATTCAAAGAATTCAGTAAGCTTTAAGCAACTTTGAACCAGGTTAACACTCATTGTGGTTGTATTTCGGGCCAATGTTATTTCAGTATACAGCATCCTATCTGACAGTTGTATATGATCATGCTGTATGCTGGTATCAAACACATGGGCAACTGAAAGACCTGAGCAGTTTTGTGACACTTTACTGCTTATTATTAATTTATGCTCATTTGTCATCATAATGAGCACTGAAACAAATTCAGTGCTTGTTTCGAGTAAAGGGGCATCCAAGAAGGAATTCCTGAGTAGTAGTTGACACCTTATGTACATCTCAATAGGTTGTGTGCTAAAATCCGACTATGAACGCCCTTGAGAGGAAGGGGGAGGAATACCATGGTAATGATTTTTGTTAAATGGACATACTGAATGTGGCATACCAAGCACAGGAGCAACCACACATGCTTTCAGAGGCAAACTGGAGGGAAGGGTGCTCTTTTTGGGGGTCTGTCTGTTTCAGTGAAGTCATTTCAAATTCAAGCTGCCCTAGTCCAGATGTGTGCCAGGGGGAATTTTGCCCTGTTAATTCCACATTTCTTCCCTCCCCCTCGGAGATGAAGCACTAAATGTGACATGGCCTTCAGTGTGCAGCTTCTTGGGGCTAACAGAGAGGGAAGAGTGGCTACAAATGACCCACTAAGCAGCTACACCAATCACTGCCACTTCATGGAGACAGGAGAACTGCTGATTTCTCCCTGCAGCCTCACCCTGGCCCAGGCTGAGGGACAGCCAGTCTCAGTCTGGATGTATGGTCATGTATGCATGACCTCATCTCCTCCTCCTGAGGGCAGTGAAGAAGCTCCCTGGCCCTAGTAACATGAAGATCTGTCCGTAGCCTTCTTACGCCCAACCTGACCACCGTCATCCACCCAGAGCAGCACAGCCCCTGCAAAGGGGTCTTGCTGGTGCTTGCCTGTGTGTGCCCCAAGGCTGAAGAAGGGTTGTTGGTGTTGAACCTGGAATGTGTTCCTGTAGATGAACATTGAAGTACAAATACTTGCTTCTGGCAGTTGAAGCCAGAATACTTGTTTCTGACAGTGCAAGCATTTCTCTGGAATGGTAGCACCTGAATTAACACTCTTCTCTCTCTTCCCTCTCCACCTCATGGTTTGTGTTGCATGTCTGGTGTCCTTAGTGGCCAACGACCTGTTGAGAATCTCCCTCTCCAACTCCAGTGGCATCTTCTCACATTATGGAAAAGCAGCCATCTCTTCCAAGTTTCCAGGGCAGGTGTGTTTAGATCCTCAAAAGCCATGGGGGCACCCAGGTCCCACTGGCTCAGTGACATGTCAGTGAGATGTTCACTGAGCTCATCAGGAATTCTGGCCAGAGTCCTTCAAACTGTGCCCCTGATGGAGAAGTAAGTTCTGTGACAAACTTACCAGTGAGAAAAGTTCTGATTTTAATCTTTCAGCAATTAATAGCTGATACACACCCGATTTTAACTGTAGATAAATGACAGCATGAACAAGTTACACAGGGAACCTTCTGAATCATTGCTTTAGTGTTGTTGCTTTCTGAGCACCCCGTTGATTGCTTGCACACTGGCAACAAAGCTGCAAAGGCATTTCTGTCTCTGGATGCTGGTCGCATGAGGATTCCACATAATCTCCTGGCTGAGGGGTGCATGTTCTCTGCTCCCTGAACACACACATCTCTGTGAGCTCAGGAAGGGATAAGGCCATCCAGTGCCTCGGCTGAAAAGAAAAGAAACAAGGGTTTAACTGCAGGCAGTGAGGGTGCAGGTGATGGCTCTGTAGCCATCTGGGCTGAGTTACGCCAGCTGTGGAGGGAGACACCACTGTTTGGTGCCTGGGCTGGGATAAAATGACTCTGTCTGCCCAGTGAGGGAACAGCAGGCACTGTCAGCAGTGTGTGGGCCCTCACCTGCTGGGTGAACTGCCCTGCAAACACATTTCTCTAATTCGTTTCCTCAGTGGCATGTCTGTGTGGCATGCGCTAATTCAGAGAACACTGAGAAGACCAAACCCAAAACTTCAGCAGATATTGGCATGCTCAGGCCAGTGGTGCTTGTAGTTGGGGACTTAGGAAGGGTACAGCGAGTGTAATTACCCTGCAAGATGGATGGATGCCATTGGATGAAGTGACCTGAGATGCTCAGACTTAGCTGGTCCTAAGGCTTTCATCAGATCTCTCTTGGCCAGAGGCACCAGTGCTGTCCCACTAACCAGGGCTACAGGCTGCGCCATGGGCAGCGTGTATGTCCTGGTCAGAGCTGCAGAGGGGAAACCTCAAACTCCTACCCTTGCATGTGCAAGGCAGACACCTGCGACTGGCCCACTTCCCAAACCGTGGCAGCCACAGCTTATTTATACTTGCTGGGACTGCTTCCCAGTGAGAATGGGCAGTGAGAGTTGACCCATTGAGTATGCATGCCATACTTCTGGAAAAGACACTTATTGACAGTACTTTCTGGTTTTTGAGAATATTTCACCTGGGGTTTACAAACCTGCTTTCCTCAGGAGGTCTGGACTTTCTGTCTATAGTCTTCATTGAGGGAATCTTCCTCCTTGGGGAGCATCTTTAAAGGCACGGCTGGCAGCAGGTGGTTGTCTGGGGATTAGAGAGAGTTGCCTGTTGCTGCCCCCTCTCTGCAGCCCCTCCATTTCATGGGAGATCACTGAGTGAGGGGGAAGGAAATGACCCTTTGGGGCTACAAGGAGGGAAGAGAACAAGATCAGCATGGAGCTTTGAGGTGTCCTGCCCACCCTTTGCTCAGGTGCGATGCCCTTTAGTGCATCATATCATTACTAGACCCTTGCAGAAATCAGCCCCATGAACTGCTTCAGTCAGTTACAGCACTAAACCCTGTAATACACTCAGCTAGATGGAGGGTTTTCCAGCAGTATGCACTTCAGCAATAAATTTATCCAGTATGTTGCTGACACAGACAGGCTAAGAAATGAAATCTGAGAGATGGAGAGGGAAAACACTGCCATAAGACTGAAAGAATGGAGGCTGTGAGCCAGAATTACATGAACTGACTTGTTGAGGAAACCCTCAGTCAAACTCTGTGAGAGTGACCATAAAGAAGATATAAAAGGCTGTGGGCATTGAGTTTGCTTAGCATCTGTGTCTGAAGGTGCAGCTACAGAGGCATTATTATTAGGCAGCTCCACTGACTGCAGAGCTCTGGATGTCTCAAAACCAGATCCACAGAAAGCTTTCTTTATTTGTTGTCAAATCATTAAAATGTTCTGGGCTCTGGGAACACGGGACCAGAGGATGCATGTTCATTCAGAGACCCAAAGATGTCCAAGCAGTGCTCTGATCCACACAGGGACTGCAGGCATCGGGGCAGCATTGATTCTTGAGGCACTGGGGAAGGAGACAGCGAGGGAAGAAGCAGTGCCAGGTAAAGAAAAAAAGGAAAAAGAGGAAAATGCAGACTGAGAAGTGATTTTTGGAAGAAAGCCTTTCTGCCCAGGGAGGCATGGTCCGTGGAGCTCACAACATTGGAGTGCTGGGGCACCCATCTCCCCTCCTTGGCTCCCTGTGGCTGATACCTTTCAGTCCCGTGGTGCGAGGGCAGCACCGTGGGCTCGCCATGCTGGCTGATGGCAGTCGCTGGCTGTTGGTAAATACTCTGCTGTGCATGGTCTTAATTGATGGAGTTGTGTTCGTTTTCTCATTTTTTAAAAAATTTTCCTATTCTACACCTCCTTCAGCATGGAGGAGAGAGGAAGTGATGTTAATGGTGTTGCTTATTTCCAACCAAGAGTACTCGTAGCTTCAAAGAGCCATGCCCTGTAGCAGAGTTAACTTGTGTGGCTGCCACTGTGGCTGTGACCTAGTGTCCTCCCCAGTGCTGTGCTCTTGCCTGCATGCATGTGCCTGTGTGTGTGCCACCAGGATATATAAGGCCATAGCCACAACAGGTAGTATGGCATTAAGCTGACGCGCCCTGTGACTCTGTCCCAGCAGACATTGGCTAAAGCTGTTTTTCCTTCTGGATTCACTGAGAAAATGATGTCTTGCTTGAGTGTGCAGGTGATGGTCCTGTATGGGCATAATCAGCCAGAGCCAGGCAGGTGCCTTGCACTGACGCAGGGTCTGGGCACACATCCCAGGCCATGGCCACCACAGCTCTGTGCCAGAGGCAGAGCACTCAGTGGCGGCACAAGACTGAGGGCACCATCTTCAGAGCCCTGTTGTGTCCCTCAGACTGAAACCCACTCCTGTCACAGGTACACATTACCACAGCATGAGAAACAAGAAGATCCAAAAGGATCCAGAACCAGTTAGTGACACTTTTCTGGTGGAGCTAATGAGACTTGACATGCAAACACTGAGTGAAAAGCACGTTAGAAAGGTGCCTGGTGCCAGGGCTGCTCACCTCAGTGTAGGTGTCAGCTCCGCTGTGACACTAGTCTTGTAGGAGGGCTCACACAGTAGAGTAGCTCTAGGGCAGGAGCCAGGCCCAAGGGGCTTTGCAGGACCCCGCCGCAGCACTGCAGTGGGGTGGGCACACATGTGGGCATTGCTGTGCCTACGCATGTGTGTGTGTGGGCACGCTTGAGTCTCTGAGACCCTTGCAGGGAGCGTGGCAGTGTGGACCTGAGTCCTGCAATAGCCCAGGCCACCACCCAGCTAGACCCCTGTGTCCAGGGGCTCCTGCTCTGCAGTTAGACCTGCCTTTCGCTTCGCTCAGCCTCCTGTGGGAAGAATCCTTGTCCTGTTTTTTCACTTTCTAGTGGCCTTTGTACATTCTGAAATTATGGAAACTCATGTCATTGCAAATGGAATTCCTTTCCAAGAAAAAAAACCAGGCTTTTTTTTTTTTTTTTGTAGAGACAAACTACTTGGTATTAGGGACTTCTAGCATCAAAGAAATACATATCTGTTGTATCCACCAAAGTCTGCAATGCCTGCATTGAAGGTTACTTCTTTAAAAAGGAGAAGAAAAAGAAATGAGTGGGAGAGAAATAAAAGCCTCCTTCCCTTGAAAAATACATACAAAAAAAGACCCACGAACAACTGCTCATAAAAATAACTGTTGAATTGCCTTTGAAAGTAGGGGATAACATCTGTTGCCAAACAGATGAAAATGCTTCTTAAAATGTGTATGTTTTGTATTCTTTTTTTCTAGTAGGAAAAGAACAGACTTGAAATCTTGGTGTTTTTTCCTTAGTGCTGTGTGTTGCTTTTGTGTGTTATAATATTTGAATGTAATTACAGCAGTGCCAATTTGCCAAAGATGTCGAACATTATTTTGGGGATTTTGTTCTGGGTTTTGTTTTCAGGAGCAAAAAGGGAGGTGGGCTGGGGAAGTGGGGGTGATAAGGCATGGGTCAAAAGGAGGGGGGCATTTGAAGGTTTATTTTCTTTATTTGTTTGGGGTTTTTTTTCTCAACTCTTTTTCTTGTCAATACTGAAATTTGTGATTTTATTCTAAGTTAAATGGTTGACTGCAACATTTTTTATTTTTAGATTAGTTGAAGAAACATGCAATAAGATTGGCGTAGTTCAGTATCTGTGTGTCTTTTCATGAGAGTGACTGTTAATTGTGGACATTTGGTTTTATGTAACCTTTATGTGAAATAATTATTTGTAAATATTTACCATAATTTTATTGGTTCCTAAAATAAAAGTAATTTTTTTAAGTTCAAAAAGCCTGATTTCGCTCTTGTTTTCATCTTGTATCCTGGATCCTGAGTCACCGTGAATACGGTAAGGTTTGTGCTAGTAAGGCATGTCCAGGTCCTCAGACGTCCTCAGTCCTGCAGGTGGGCTTGTCTCCTGATGAGGGTGGCAGAGACAACTTCCAAGCCAACCCCATATGCAAACTGGAATGGTTTGGTAGCTGCAGGATTAATCTTGCTAAGTAGTTATACCATAAACCCCCTCATTAAAACAAGCTATAGCTAATGACTAATGAATTATGTATTCTCAACGAGTTACATGCAAATGTATCTATATTTGGATGCAAAGGCATGTGGGGGGGGTGTTCTTTTTGGTGCTACTGATGTTTCTTCAAGCTGACCTTTGTCTGCATCTGCCACCTCATGCAGCAGTTCTTGGCTTTTCCAAGTGCATGCATGTGCTTGGGACTGCTGTCTGGTGTGTGTGACCAGAGGCAAACTTCTTGTGTAGCCTTGAGTTGTGAGAAATTCACTTGGATCATCATCACATGCATTCTGCTTGTGCTGACCAGTGTGACTGCAGCGCCCCTAACACCCAAGTATTGGGTTTGTGAAAAAATGGTGCCCTCACTGTTTCCAATATTCATTTGAATTGACACAAACATCTGTTTGGACTGAACCCCCATATTCTCTGTCTTCATTTTAACAGTATTCTAGCAACTTGAGGTTGCTTTAGAAGTTGCAAATTTTAATTAACATGAAACAAATAATGGTGAATGGAGAACTTCTGCTCTCACCTGTTCCGAATTCCTAGAGTTTTACAAACGATGCTTGTACTTAGTCTAGCTGGGATGACATTAATTCTCTTCATAGCTGCTGTTATTTAGCCACAAATGTAGAGCTGCTGTGCTCTGTATTTGTGGCTAAAACAGTGCTGAGAACATACTGATGTTTAACTCTTGCTGGGCAGGCTTGCGCAGCGTCACATCTTTGCTTCTTTCTCAGAAAGCAGGTTCAGAGTGCACAATAGGCTGGCATGGCACACAGCCAAACGGCTGAACCCAAATGACTGAAGAGATGTCTGCACTATTCAGTGTTGCGCTCAGTAATAAAACTGTGGAAAGGACATTGTCCTAAGCAGCTGTTGCTCAGAGACTGTCTGGGCACCATCAGTCTGTTTGTGGGAGGTGGTGAGTAGTTGCCTTTGCATCACTTGGTTTTGGTTTCCCCCATCCTTCACTTAGTAAGTTATCTTTGTCTCAACTCTTGAATTTTCTCACTTTTGCTCTTCCTGTTCTCTCCCTCACCCTGTTGGGGGGGGGGGAGTGAGCAGCTGCATGGATGCTGAGCTGTTACCCACATTAAACCCACCACAGCAACATACTTAAAATAAACATTAATGTAAGTTCTGACAGTTGAAGTCCAGGGAGCTAGGGAGAATGGGTGAAATGCCATATTATTTCTGTCCCCCCATACCATACATTTCTGTCTTAAACATGAGAAACAGAACTCTCAGAACTTTCCACAATTCAGCAAATAATTGTAGATAAATAAAATCACAGTTTAATCATGGACAATAGGCAGAGAGAGGCAGAATTTAGTTGACCAGCAGTTTGCGTCCACTATTTACTTGAGCCCCAGCAGTCTCCAGCTTTGGGAGAAGCCTGCACACTCTGCTCTGTCAGCACAAACTGGGGATGCTTTCATGCAATAGCATTTCAGAGAGGAGTGGGTGTTCTTGTGCTGAGCCTGCAGAATCATGGAGTGGACTTGAGAAAAGTGCTCAAAAATCAGTTTTCTGTAATGGCCAGGTTCATCCAGCAGAGCTTGTCCAGCCAGGCTGTACGTACTGTTTGACTTGATGTGTCCCCTCCTCTGTCCCCGGGCTTCTCTCCTGCCATCGGTCACTAGCCATTCTCCACGCACCGTGCTCACCTTCAAGCTCTCTGGAAAGCAGGGCTTTTGGAAACAGCCCTTCATGTCCTGTGCCCTGTGCAGGCAGAATTGACACTGCCCACCTCATCACTGCAGGCACGTGTTTGCTGTCCTCCAGTCCCCTTCAAGGCATTGGTGCCCTGAGCAACCTGGTGTCACCTGTACTCCCTCTGAGCCCTGGAAGACTCAGCTTCTCATAGGCGACATATGCTGGTGGTGATGCCTCCTGGGCAGGGAGGAAAGCAAGCCCTCAGCCCTTCAGAGCCCACTGTGTTGAAATGGATGGCTTACTTTGCAGGCTGGTGCTCAGAGACCACTCTCATTGGATGTCCTACAGCAGGAAATGTACCAGTGCAGCTCCAAGCACTTCATGAGGAGGGGAGAGGGTGGATGAACCCAACCACCTTTCCCTCCCAGAGTCCATGCTGATACCTGGGCAGCCTTCAGGAGAAAATCATGACACTGCAGCAAAGGGACTTTGCAGAATGGTCAAGTGGTCACACCAGGAGCCACGTTGTGGCAGTCCTCTCCTTGTAACAAGGTGGTAGTGGTAGGGATCGCCATTCCTGGGTCTGTATTTTTATACTTTCTGTGTTTCTGCTGTCTTTCAGCCATGCTAGGTTAAGAGAGGAGCAAATTGTCTGTCCTGCAGCAGGCAGGCAGTGCCCGCTTATTATGCCCTCCCACGTCTGGATGTGAAAAGCCATGTCAGCCTGCTGGCAGCAGAACAGTGGGATTAGACCTGACAAAATTGTGGTGAGAGGCGTGGGATCTTCCTGTCTCTCCAGGTGTGAGGCCCCATACTGCTTCATTTAGCAAGAATGCCCTTCAAGGATGCAAATACAGTTTTAGCTGAAGCCTCCATACAAATGGCCATCGTTTTAGATGCCTGGCAATTGTCATTTAAACTTTTAATGAATAGGAAATGAAGACCCTTGGTTAAGCAAAGGAATGTCTCTGTATTGTAACAGATTTTGCAGACAAGGGCAATATGCAGTCCAACCAGGAAAGTCAGAAGTAGAGATGGCGGGTACACAGGAGCTGGTACAAAGAGATCAAAGTGACAACCCCTTTGCCAGGGTCCCTCAGTGGGCCATGATGGCTATGAGCAGGAACATCTGGAAAAAATATCATAGAGAAATTGTGGCTTCTGTCTCAGGATTTCATGACCTATTTTCATTGTCAAATAGTGAAAGATTCATTCTTCAAATAACGAAATGAAGACTTGAAATGCCCTAGGGAGAAAAGAAGATTCTTTGTCTGTATATATACTGTCTTGGAGCCATTATGAAGCGTCCTTCAGGGCAGTGTTTCCAAAACAGTGGGGCTACCAACCATACCCAGATGGTGAATTGTCAAGTGTGCTCCAGCAGTCATCCAGCTAGATTGATTTCTTTCTGCCAGCAGGCTTGTGGTGTTTCTCACTGTCTTGGGTTCAGCAACAATGACACTCACTCATTCACCTCTCCAATGGCTCTACTAGACAAGAAGCTTTGAGCATACCTGAAACTGGATCTCATGCCGTTGCTTCAAACTGAGCAATAGGCATTGAAAGTGTAGCCAGAACTGCAGAGCTAAAGCTTGTCACCATGTGCTCAAGAAATTGGCCCATTGACAGCAAAATAGGATTGAAAGAAGATGAAGATCATTTTCCCTGGGACATTCGTAAGGGGTCCACAGGGTTAGAACAAGGTAAAGGAAAAAGGCCCTTGAAAGTAAAGCAGTAGAAAATACTCCTGTTTGAGTCAATGGGACCTTATTTCGAGGAA
This sequence comes from Nestor notabilis, assembly GCF_000696875.1. NCBI lineage: Eukaryota > Metazoa > Chordata > Aves > Psittaciformes > Psittacidae > Nestor > Nestor notabilis. The sequence continues at coordinate 21,019 of NW_009912198.1, forward strand.
AACACCAGAAAGCTGAGGAGGACCAAGAGTTTGGCCAGCACTCAGTAGCAGGAAAGTGGCTGCACCAAGAAACACCCCCTATAGAGCCAGGAGCAGGTGAGAGAAGAGGAACCAGAACTTGATCTTTAAGGGTCCTTCCCACCCAAACCGTTCTATGATTCTATGAACTTGCATACAAACCAATTGGATTCTGGTACCACTGGTGAGGGACCCTCCTCTCTGGCCATAGCCCCACATTCTGCGCTGGGTGTGGTGGTGTGACCTTGCCAACACCTAAGCTCCCACCCAGCCACTTGCTCTTGATTCCTGCAGTGGAACATGAGAAGGATTCAGAAGGTGAAAAGTGAGAAAAACTTGTGAGCTGTAGTGGTGGCAGCTTAATAAAAAAATTCAAAGCTGTACATAAAAGCAAAGCACAGCAGGGAGTTCATGCCCTGCTCCCCAGTGGCAGGCAGACATCCAGTCACTCCCAGAAAGCAGAGCCTTAGCACGCAAAGACGTGTTTGGAAAGAGCAATGCAATAATCATGAACATCCTCTTTTCCTCCTTCTTTCCTTGAGGTTTTATGCTGAGCATGACGTCATCTGGTGTGGCATATCCCTCGGTCAGCTGGGGTCAGTCATCCCCTGACAGCCCCTGGCGCATTCACTGGTGGAGTGAGAGCCTGAGAAGCCACTGACACTGTGCAAGCACTGCTCATAGGTGATGCTGGATGCTCCAGCCACCCTTCTGATGTCCCTAAGAGCCTCTGCCACCTCATAACGCTGGGAAAGTCACACCTGGTAGGAGACTGCTAAATGCTGTCTCCTAACTCTATTAAACCCACTGTAAACAGTCCCTGATAACACTTTAAAATAATGGTCCATTACAGCAGCAATGCTTAATTAGAGTGGAACTGACAAATGGAGTCATCATGATTAATGCTATTATAACGAATACATCTGCAATTTGTTATAACACACAGAAATGTCTGGCTTCCCAGGAAACCTTCAGATACAGAGGGTGTCTTTTATACTCATAGGGATATAATAATTCATCTGAAGGAATTTCATCGTAATTTAGCATGAATTAATGTCCATTTATCACACTGTGTTACCCAGTGCAGCAATTTATCTAAATTCTATATATGCAATGTAGACTTTTGTCTAAGAACACCCGATAATGGAGAAAGCCTTTGAAGAAATACATTTGCTGTAGATCATTAATGCTCAGTGTGCTAAGTGGCCTTTAAGTTAAACTAAGTTAAATTAAACTAAGTTAAATAAACTCTTCTTCAATATACCAGTGTAACTTTTTCATTAACAAACACATTAAGGCCTTTTTCATTTACATACAGCTGATGCAAGCATGTGATACTAAAGTATTCAATTAGCAGAGCAAAACATAATTCACAGTGTCTATATGGTAAGAAAACACAAGAGAAGGCAGGGGTTTGGCACATCAACCTCCGACCTTTGGATAACTGTGCTTTGGTCCACCAGGAACTTCACAGAATGATAGAATCCTAGAATCGAAGGTTGGAAGGGACCTCAAGGATCCTCTGGGCCAATCTTTCTAGGCAAGCATAACCTAGACTAGCTGTCCCATCACCATCTTAACAGTGTCCAACACTGAGGAATCCACCACCTTCCTAGGCAGATTATTCCAGTGGCTAGTTGTTCTCATTGTGAAAAAATTTCCTCTTGTGTCCATCCAGAATTTCCCCAGGAGTAACTTGTGCCCATCACTGCTCACCTTTTCCATTGGACTTTTTGTAAAAAGGGAATCTCTGCCTTCTCTGTAGCCACCCTTTAAATACTAGAACATGGTGATAAGGTCTCCCCTGAACCTTCTTTTCTCAAGGCTGAACAAGCCCAGCTATCTCAACCTTTCCTCACATGGCTGTCTAGTGCTTGGGTCATCTCTGTGGCCCTTCTCTGGACCCTCTCCACCTTGTCCACAACTTGTTTGTACAGCAGGGACCAAAACTGAACACAGTATTCCAGGTGTGGCCTGACAGGCATTAAGTAGAATGAGACAGTGACATCTTTATCTCTGCTGGTGATGTCCTTGTTAATGTTCCCCAGCCTCCTGCTGGCTTTCTTTGCCACAGGTGCACACCACTCACTCCTATTGAGCTTGTGTCCCCCAGGACCACCAGGTCCTTTTCCACAGAGCTGCTCCCCGCCATGATGATCCCAGCCTGTCCTGCACTCTTGTACAACTTGCAGTAGGTTTGTCTACATAGCCTGGCTCTGCGGTTTGCCAGACAGGTTGTTCCAAGGCAACAGCCGCCAGGAAGGGGTAAAACCCCACAGAGGAGGTTGCAGGCTGTCCTGGGGGCACATGATTTTCTATACGGGCAGAAATTGTCCAAGCCGATGTGCTTGCCTCCCTCCACACACCCCCTGAAACAACGTAACCTGCTGTGGGTGTTTCTCATCAAGGCACTCTCTGCCACACACATTGGTGCTTTAGTTCAGTTTGCAAGCTGGTTTTAAAGTGGCTCCACTCCGTGCCTGGGGACAGGAACTGGAACTGCACACCCAACACACTCCAGCACACTCCAGCCCTGACAGGTCATGGGCATCATGGTAGAGAAGGACTGTGGCCACATGTGGGGCAGTCCCACCACCAGCCGTCTCCGCTCACAGTGAGAAGCACTTATGTTGGCATGGGGACTCCTGCTTGTGTGCCAGCCCCATTTTTTATGCAAGGGCTGTAGAGAACCCTGGCAGCAGAGTCGTGAGGCTCAGAGCCAGAGTGGGTCTCCTTGATCTGTGTAACAAGTCTCCAGAGCAATACATTGCTGGTGTCTCCCTCACAAACCTTTGAAACTTGGTTTGCAAGATGCTCTTGAAATAGACTCCAACAAAGCTTCTGCAATGGCTTTTATCTTGATCCTCATGTTCAAATTGTAGTTACACAAGATTTCTGGGATGTCTGCAATCTTCTTCACTAGGAGTTTTTAAGCTACAGTAAAAAAACTTCTCATACAGGTAGACAAATAATCTGCCTTCATTCCTGCCACCTGCCTTCCATTTACATGTCTGTAATCAAGAGAAATAGAAGTGATGACTGTTCTTGGCTGGAGGAGAAACCTCAGTTAGTTAGTGATCCTCTTCTGGGGCTGACTGGCTGGTGCATCACTGGGAAATGGAGTAAGGCATGCAAAGACGTAGGTACAATCATGGAATCATGAATGGTTCGGGTTGGAAGGGACCTTAAAGATTCCAATCCCCTGCCATGGGCAGGCACACCTTCCACTAGAAGGTCCCATACAGTATAGTGACTGAAAAAAACAAGGGATGTATCTCAGTATTTGAAGCCGTATGATTATTACACCTTAGGCTGGAATAATATCTCATCTAAAAGGAGGAGAGTAGCCTGTTCTGTGTGAATTTTGGTGGACAAGCCTGATGATTAAAGAACAGCTCCATGCCTGTGTAATTGGCTTTTGTGAAAATGGCAGTGCACAGATATCCCTGTTTGCCTTATAAAAGCCTAGTTTAATACTTCACTTTTTTTATGCAGAATTCTCCTAAAAATCTTTCATCTTGCTTGTTGCAAGACGCTCTGCATGTGCTAATTTGAGAGGCTGTTAAATAAACCAGAAGGCGCAGGATTGTTTGGCTCAGACTGACTTTGGGACCATGGGTTTAAATTCACTGACTGAAAAAATCACACTGATTACCAGGTTATAAAAGGTGCAAAATGAAACACATTTAGTGTACCTGCTGAGGGGGAAGGGGACGTGCAAAAGCTTTTGAATACCAATTACAGAATCCAATACATAAAAGAAGGGGAGGTCAAAACTTCTGGAAAACGGAGTGTTTGGAGAAGAAAAAAAAAAAAAAAAAGGAGTGTGATTTTTATATCTTAATTTCTTTACAGTAAACAAGTGGTGACAGTGGCAGGTGCTCTCCTCTGAGAACATCAAACTGAAATACCTGCATGAAGAACATATATGCTCCTTGTCCCTTGGCTATTAGGTCACAGATACTGAAATGGAAATCTTTACTAGCTGCATGCTGCCAACTTTCCCACTGGCACCAATGGAAAATGTGCTGGCACCCACGGCAGCTTCCTGCTTCTAAGGACAACTTCACTCTGTCCTTCCAGTTTGCCATCAGCCAGCACATGAAGGAAGAGAAGAAGGAGAAAGAGAAGGAAAATGAAAAGGAGGAGGAGGAGAAGAAGAAGGAGAGAGGAGAGTTTCTTGTGGCAGAGGTTACACGGTCAGTGATGGTGCAGGGTCTTGCCTGGTGGACTCTGTGGTTCACTGGGTTCTGAGACAAGGCTACAGAATGAGCTTGGTAGACTTTTTTTGGGGAATGGTAGGTTGGCCGGTTGGTTGATTGGCAGATATTTTTTGCAACACATTGGCCTCTCATAGCTGACTTCTAGCACTTATGAAAGTGAGGTGGCGTATCTTATTACATGTGTTAAACAAAACAAAGCTTTTGTAAGCAATATAGGAACTATCTAAACCACTAGCTCCCATCAACTGGGAAGATGCATAGCTGAAGGATTGCTCTGAACACTCCTTTCTCTTTTGGTCCTTCCTTTGTTATCAAATGCCAGCTGCTGCATAGACAGGGTACAACTCAGTGCAGAGGTTTAGTCAGTATGGCTCTGTTAACCCTGTGCAACCATAGCATCATGGAATAGTTTAGGTTGGAAAGGACCTTAAGATCAACTAGTTGCAAACTCCCTGCCATAGGCAGGGCTGTCTCACACTAGATCAATTTGCTCAAGGCCTATCCAAACCTGGCCTTGAACACTGCGAGGGATGGGGCAGCCTCAGCTTTTCTGGTCAACCCATTCCAGTGCTTCACCACCTTCACAGTAAAAAACTTCTTCCTTATATCTAACCTGAACTTCCCCTGTTTAAGTTTAAACCTCTTGTCTTATTGCTCCAGTTCCTGATGAATAGTCCCTCTCCAGCATCCTTGTAGGTCCCCTTCAGATACTGGAAGGCTGCTCTGAGGTCTCAACACAGCTTCTCTTCTCCAGGCTGAACAGCCCCAACTTTCTGAGCCTGTCTTCAACCAGGAGGTGCTCCAGCCTCCTGATCATCCTCATGGCCTCCTCTGGACTTGCTCCAAGAGTTCCATGTCTTTCTTATGTTGAGGACACCAGAACTGCAAACAGTGCTCCAAGTGAGGTCTTATGAGAGCAGAGTAGAGGGGCAGGGTCACCTCCTTTGACCTACTGATCATGTGCCTTGTGATGCAGCCCAGGACATGGTTGGTTTCTGGGCTGCAAGCACACACTGCCAGCTCATGTTCAGTTTCTCATCATCCATTTAATTTCCTTCATATGGTACTAGCAGCAATCAGACTTCATGGGTTGTTCTCACCCTCCTCTGGAAACAAGTGCCTCTATATATCTAATCCAGAAGAGGTCATCCTGGAATTAAACTTCAGACAGACGACATGCCATTTCCAAAGGGATGAAGGGAAACAGCAAGCAGGTTTAAACTTTCATGCTTAATCCATCACTCCTGCAAGCACACGATAGAAAAAGAGCAGTATGCTGGAACCACAATGAGTTGTGCAAACTTTGCATTCTGGGAGAGAAGCAAGGGAGGTAGGGAAACACCTTGCTGGATTGCCCCCAGGTTGTCATCACGTAACAGATTTAATGTGAAACAGAAGGATCTCTGATGAATGGAGGCAATATTGACCCACGGTCCTAAAGACACTAAAAGCACAATGGAGATTTATCTTTTCTTTCTAAGCGTAATTTGAGTAAGCAAAGCAGGGATGAGGAAATACCTCCTCAATCACCCAAGCCATAGCACACATTTCAGGTAAGAGCAGAGGTTCAGTTCAGGTCAGGACATTTCTCCTCTTGCTGATATCAAGAAATGGTTCCTATGGGCCAGCAGCTGTAGCATGGAGCAGGGCAGAGGAGTCAGGAGCGCGGCCGTTGGGCATCAGCAAACCAAGACTAATTGTGTGCAGGTTGATGCCATTATCCCTAACTGCAGTGATGCTATTGCCATCAATATATGACAGACAAGAACTTGGCCTATGTTAACCAGTCCTGGTTGCTGGCTGGAAGATAAAGTTTTCCCAGCTGAAAGAAGATAAAGTTTTTACAGCTGAAAGAGCAAGGGAAGATTAATGTAAAAACTGATGTAATGCTGAGGGCAAACAGCATTTTTTTTGGTTCACACAAAGACCAAGAGCAAGGACCAGACATGACAGGACCAGACATGACAGGACCAGAGCACCTGAGCAGCTCAGATACATGACAGGTCTTCATTTTATTCTGATCCCTTTCTTACTATTAAGAGAACTGAGGTCTGCAAGAATCTACTGAATTTGATGACCACTCTATTCAGTATAGCATCAAACAGTTCAGATTCCTTGCTGTCCAGGGCTGTTGTCTTGTGACTACTTACATGGCCAAAAGCAAAAAGATACTGACAAAAAAGTGGCTGGGAGGTGCCCAGTGGATGGTAGTGGGGCTCCGGAGGCGCATGGATGATGCTCTGAGATGCTTTGACCACTACAGCGACATTAAGATCAGCACCTCTAACAGATGGGCTGAATGTGGCTCTTATATCTGTCCTGTGGCTGTGTGGACCCATAGCAGCCACAGACTAAACTAATTCTCTTGAGTATCAGTACAAGACTAGATGCCAGGACAAGGTCTGAAAACAGATGAGAGATTCACAGAATCATAGAATCAACTAGGTTAGAAAAGACCTTTAAGATCATCAAGTCCAACCATTACTCCAGGACTGCCAAGACCATTATTAAACCATATCAGCGAAGGCCTCATCTACACAGGTTTTGAACAATTCCAGGGACAGTGATTGCACTGCTTCCCTAGGAAGCCTCTAACAAGCACAGTCATTGAGGTTGGAAGGGACGTCTGGAGTTCACCTGGTCCAACTGTCCTGCTCAAGCAGGACCATCTCAAGCAGGTTGCCCAGGACAACATCCAGATGGCTTTCAAATATCTCCAATGGTGCAGACTCCACAACCTCACTGGGCAACCTATGCCAGTGCTTGGTCACCCTCACAGTGAAAGTGTTTCCTGATGTTCAGAGGGAGCCTCCTGTGTTTCAGTGTGTTCCCATGGCCTCTGGTCCTGTCATTGGGCATCACTAGAAAAAGCCTGGATCCTTCATCTTCAGTCCACCTATGAGGCATTCGTACACACTGATGAGATCTCCTGGAGCCTTCTCTGTTCCAGGCTGAACAGTCCCAGCTCTCTCAGCCTTTCCTCATAAGCAAGATGCTCCAGTCCAGCATCTTACTTGCCCTTCAGCGGACAGGGGAGCCCAGAGCTGGACATAGAGGAAGTCAGTGCAGAACTCAGATTTCCAGATCCAACCTGGACACTGTCACTCCCTCATATGAAATCTCTGCTGACTGGTTTTGCTGGATTTCTCGCTCAGTAGTTATTTAGCTGTGAGGAGGTGCCAATGTATGGATGATTTTTCAGTACGTTATCACTTCTTCATATAATCAATAAAAATATAAATGAGATCTCAGCTGATTCTTTATATTTTATTATACCGAGTCACCAATATTTACAACCCTATAAAATTAAATATTTTAGGACACAACCACAGCATAATAACATTTGCAAGATGTTTTCTGCCTTTTGCTGTTGTTGTTGTTGATGTGATTTGTGTGTTTTTAAATACTCTTCTTGCAGTTTTCTGTATCATGCCATGCATTTCCCAAATAGCTTGCATGCTGCCCTAGTTCTACATCCTTCCTTCCTGCATTACAGCCAGTTCTCACTAGCTCGTATCACTTCTTTGGACAGAAAGCATTATAATCCCAGCTAACAAAATCATTCTCTACCATATTCATCTATTTCACAATTACAAAAGGAAGTCTCAAAACTGCCATGTGTGCTGCTTACTAATCCAGAACTAATGTGACCAATATGAAACTCTGACTTTGTATATCCACATACTGTCACTGGAAGAGTAGCACTGTGTATGAACTGTAGGTGTTATTCTGTACAGGAAAAAAGATATGTAGATATAACTATCAGCTCCAGTGTAACAACTAAAATAACTTTTAATTGTTTTCCCTTCACTTATATTTTCTGCTTGGCTGACTCTGCTTATAGCTCCTGGAAAGGCCAGCTCATCAGTTTTTGTTGTTAATCAAGAACAGTAATTGTGTAAGTTATAAAAACACAAGGTGATTCTTTGCTGAATAGGATAACAACTTCCAGAAAATGCAAAGTAGTTCTTTAAATGTTTTTTGATTAGTAATTTGTAAGAAAGACAGCTATCTGAGTAAACAAGGTCCCCAAGAGGCCCTGGGAATCCAGGCTCAAGGAAGGGTTTGCCCTCCATGTTCCTGGTGCAGTGGATGCAGTTTCAGAAGCATGTCTCTCCTTGGGTACTGCTGGCTCAGGGCACTGCAGCTACTGCAGTTCTGCCTCTGTTCAGGATCAGCAAACAACCAACAAACAGAGAAAAATGGTGGAAAAATGTCCTACCTACTCTTGATACCATGATAACTATCACAACAAGCATGGTGAGAGTAGCATAGACACCCATCAGAAGGTGCTGTTGGTCCTCGGCTGCTGGGGCAGGAAGTGGGGGCACATCACAGGTCCAGCTGACTTGAAACTTTAATTCCCAGCTCGACCTTGAGCATGTGGGCCCTTGAGTGGGCCCATAGCCCACTGGATGCCCTCCTCAGGCACAGCGCCAGGGCCAGCCCTGCCAGCCTGCCTCATGTGTTTTGCCCACCCTACAGAACAAAGTTTGGGTGGCAGGACATGCTGCAACACTGGAGACCAACTACTGGGGTGTAGGGAGGGGACATCTTTTGGGGGAGATTTGCACCAAAGAGTTCAAATTCCCATGGAAACAGGTGAGGACTGCCTCGCAACCCACTGTTCCACTGGCCGTTTTCTGCAGCATTGCAACACCTCATGGCCACCCTATTTGAAGGGATTTTGTCGTGTTTGCTGGGTCAAGAGGCTTATTCAGCCCTTTGGCAGAATGAGAGGAGGATAAGCAAACCCTGACATCAGTAACAGTGTATGCCTTGCTACCACCACCCTTGTCCTTGAAGAGGAGAAGACTGGAAGCATGTGAAGAGGGGAGATAGGAGAGTGATGGAGGAAAGAGAAGGAAGCACCCTGCCGTGGTGCCAGAAGCTGGGCTGCAGTGCAGCTGAGGAGAGACACAGACCAAGGTGGGACATTGGCAAAGTCTCACTACTGAAATGACTTCTTTTTGTACCAATTTATGCTTAAAGCCTTCCTACTGTGAGTTTGATCTGCATCACTAATTGCATACTTTTGCAATGCAGTTTGTCAGGAAATGAAATGCAAAAATCAGTGGCTGATTTCAAGAAGACCAACATTTGACAAGGAACAGCTAAGAGAAAACCCTGAAGGAGTTTTTGGCAGGATAAGTGCAGCTACAAAGCAAAAAAAAAAGACAAAAACCCCTCCAATTTCTAACAGAAACTGGGAATATTCAACACAAGGGCCTACAAACTGTTGAAGGAAGTGGAATAGAACAGTCTACCTCACTCTAAATATCAGTTCTGATTTCAGTTTCATTATTAGCAGTGATGTTAATATCTAAGCAGAAAACTGTGAGGGAGAAGATGACTGGATTTTCTTTAGTACACCTGGTTAAGTACTGCTGTATCCTGAAATCCTTTTGTTGTACATCTACTGAATTATAAAATAGATTTAAGTGGATGAACTCTGGCACAGGCAGCTCAGCAATGCATGAAGAAGAGTTGCAGATGTAAAACAAGTCAGATAGCTTTCTTATATGTATTAAACTATTAATAAAGATAAAATTATCTTTCTATTTTCAGTTTATAATGTCTTCCTTATGAAAGTAAGAAGTGGCATTGATTCATAATCCATTGATTTTACTGCTTTGTGTCATTAGTGGGAACACATCAGGAACTGCACCCAGGGAAGGCACTGAGATGAGAGGAAAAGGTGGGAAACAGGAGAAAAAGTTTCTGGTTTTGCATCAGAGTGCTGCTTGCAAACGGTTTTCTTCCCTGCTCTGCAGGTGACCCAGCACACAGGACTGTGAGGGGGCTGCCACTGGATGGAAATTCCCAGACCCAAAGTGAAGAGAAGCTCACAGCATTCCTGGGGCTAGGTTGCACCCTGGCCATGATGACATTTGTGGATTTTTGAAACAGTGTTGAACAAACTTATTAAACAGGGAAGATATTAATGCAGTTTCTTCATATCCATTTCTAACTTGTAATTAAGGTACCCTGAAGTGTCAGAAGAATGGGAACAAGGACAGCAAAACATTGTACCCAAGGTCTCATGCCATCCAGATGCCTCCAGTGAGTGGCCTGATTTCTGTAAATCTGAGCACATGGAATAATTAATAGAGTAAAGCTTCATTAAAGCAAGCCCTGTGCATTCTCTGAATGCAAACAGAAGCCTAAATTTTGGAAGCCTGAAGGCCCAGCCCTGAATGTCAGGCACAGACCAAATCCATCTCAAAGCAAGTGTGCAAACCCTCTCACCAGGCTTTGCTCTTGTCATAGCTGCAGGTACCGGGGGGGCAGGGCAGTAGGAGCCGTGGGCTGGTCCATGGTGCCCATCAGAGAACCGCCTCCATAAGCCCAGAGTAGCACAGTGGCACAAGAGCAGTTGGGAACAGAAATAAGGGACTCAGGGGAAGGGTCATCCCATCCAGACCCTCCCCAGGGCTGTCCCAGGGGACCCAGGGGCAGCTATTGGGCAGACAGAGTCCATGCGCAAGTGCTGGAGGGATGTATATATATATTCCTGAAAGGATGTATATATATATTTTCCTGCTGGTAGATCTCTGTCCTACTCAGCAGGCGAAGGAGCAGGATGAAGCCACTGATGCTCTCTATGCTCATGTGTGTGCTCATGTGTGTCTGTGTCACCCTGTGTGGCTGGCTGTGCTCACCTGTATATATGTGGTACATACATGTGTGTGTGTGTGCCACGCTCCTTCACTGCCCAACAACTTGTGAGTCACATCTGATATTTCACTGAAACAGTGATTCATGCCCAAAATGTGTGACCCCCTCCACAGCAACACTTCCCTCCAATGTGCAGGGGTGCCAAATTTGCGTTTGCACCATTTGTCTTGCCTAATGTTAAAACCACAACAAGGTCAATTTTTTTACTGCTGGCAGCAAGTTGGACTAGCTCAAACACGGGCGTCTCTTTAGGAGGTTTATGTCCCTCATGCAGCAGTTTTCAGGGTTGTGTTTGAAAAGCAGTGCTCCTGAGAATTATCTGACCTACATTTGTGTTGGATGTATTAAATACACTTATGTATGTGTATAGGAATGTGTTCCTGCTGTGAGGTGAGACACTTGTCCTCACTTCAAAATGAAGAATGGAGGATAGCGGGTGCCGGCCAAGTTCACAAGGAACACCTGCCATGGAGTGAAGACTTCAGATCACACTTTCCAGGTCCTACATTAACACTGTAATTACTGCATCCTCATTTGTCATGTGGTGCTGGCAGCTGTCTCTCTACCTGCTGTACAGAAACCCATGTATCAAACCTATTCACTCATCAAAGGAGGTGATCCTGCCCCTCTACTCTGCTCTCGTGAGACCTTACTTGGAGTATTGTGTCCAGTTCTGGTGTCCTCAACATAAAAAGGACTTGGAGTTGTTGGAGCATGTCCAGAGGAGGGCCACGAGGATGATCAGGGGGCTGGAGCGCCTCCCATATGAAGACAGGCTGAGAAAGTTGGGGCTGTGCAGCCTGGAGAAGAGGAGGCTGCGTGGAGACCTCATAGCAGCCTTCCAGTATCTGAAGGGGTCCTCTAAGGATGTTGGGGAGGGACTCTTCGTTAGGGACTATAGTGGTAGGACAAGGGGGAACCGGGTCAAACTTAAACAGGGGAAGTTTAGCTTAGATATAAGGAAGAAGTTCTTTACAGTGAGGGTGGTGAGGCACTGGAATAGGTTGCCCAAGGAATTTGTCAATGCTCCAACCCTGGCAGTGTTCAAGGCCAGGGTGGACAGAGCCTTGGGCGACATAGTTTAGTGTGAGGTGTCCCTGCTCATGGCCAGGGGGTTGGAACTAGATGATGTTAAGGTCCTTTCCAACCCTAACTATTCTATGATTCTATGATTCTATCTTAACTTCAACATATTAGCTAACTTGAAACAATTATAGAGTTAAAACAACAAATACTGTGGCTGAATGTTGCTAGATAGAGGTAGAGGGGGCCAAGCTAATTTTCTAACCTGTCTGGTCTGTGCAGAGAGGTTGCAATAATTTACTGTTTGTAGTTGAAAAACTTCCACTTTTCCAACGAATCTTACTCTTCTGCACTTGTCTTGCAGCTAAAGGGGACTGCACAGAACAAACATCTGGCACATTCAAAATAAAATTTCTCATATAGCTGGGAAAATGGGGCATCAATTCACCCTGTTCATCTAGGGTCTATATGGGATGGCCTGACATCCATGCCACTGGGCAGACGGCGGTAGCTGCTCACTGAAACCTTTCCCACTGCCAAACATGAACGGCTTATTTTCAGACTATGAAATCCATTTAACAGGAAGGTGAAATATGCAATTAGTATCACAGAAACAAGCTTCAGTTCATGATACATCTTAATTAGCTATGTAATTTTATTTATGTTCTATTTGTAAAGTCCAGTCTTGTAATTACTGCTTGAACATTGAGTGAAATTTTGGTAGTAGATACATGCTCCTCCCCTTCTCAAATGGCTGTGGATAATTTGTTGGCTTTTGGGCCTCACATCTGACAGTCAAACAAACTGATACCCATGACCAGTTAAAAAAGCCGTTCTGATAGGATTTGTTCACATTTTGTCATTTCTGGCAAGAGCTATTCACATTTCATCTCAGGGAAAAAGCAGACACCAGCCTTTATCTGTCTTCTACCAGTCCTGCTTTCTGGGCCAGGATTATTGTTTGCAGGAAGATCTGTTTTTCAAGATGGGAAATCACACGATCACTCTTGTTTATCTACAATCCCTCAGGAAGCATGATGTTTGAAACAATTCTATTTGGTGAAATAGAAAACTCTCCTTTCCAGATGCATTTATTTCTCTAACATTTTTATACTTATTCAAAACAGTTATTTATTGATCAGTGCCTGGTAAATGAACCATTCTTGCTGGAGCATCCCCATGGGTGATCATAGATTTTTTTGATTGGATTTGACATCCGAAATATGCTATCTTCAGCAGACCTTGGACAGCCATAAAGTAAGACCCCCAAATACCCCTGATGGGACATTTGCAGTAGGTGAGCAGATGCAAAACCTGTGGCAAATGTTAAACCCTGTATGAAATACAGTATTTCAGAGTAGAGGAGGAAGGGTCCTGCCTGCACAGAAGGTGGGTGTTGGTAGCACTGGTGGATAACACAAAATCACTGTTTCACAAGTATGGAAGAGGAGTGCTCAGCTTGCTCCCTGCAATCCAACTGTACACTGGCTTGGAGAGAAGTGAAAAAGCTGCATAGGAATTGGGGGATGCAAGTCTGAGATATCATTGGCTTTTGACAGGCTAAAAAACTTACCCAGAGTTGTTTAAAGTTCATAGAGAATCAGTATATCATGACTCTGTAGCCTATTTTTAAAGAAAAGAAGTCACCAAAGGGAGTTAGTGTGTAACTCTGGGGCTTATTCCCCAGCTTTGCAAGGTGTGTGTCACGTTGTTGCAGCTTTCCAATATCTAAGGGGGGCCTACAGGAATGCTGGAGAGGGACTCTTCATCAGGGACTGTAGTGATAAGACAAGAGGTGATGGGTTTAAACTTAAACCCACCCCAAAGGGGAAGTTCAGGTTAGACAGAAAGAAGATCTTTACTGTGAAGGTGGTGAGGTGCTGGAACAGGTTGCCCAGAGAAGTGGTGAGTGCTCCATCCCTGGCAGTGTTCAAGGTCAGGTTGGACGAAGTCTTGAGCGACACAGTCTAGTGTGAGGTACCCCTGCCCATGGCAGGGGGATTGGAACTGGATGATCTTAAGGCCCTTTCCAACCCAAATCATTCTATGATTCTATGATTTTCTTCAGAGGTATTTCATTAGACTGTAGTGCTTTTATTTTAAAATGCTGTCTTGCAATATTAGTGAACATATAAAGCCTTCTAAAACTACTCATGGTTACTTAATAGCTAATTAATAATTAACTGATAGCTTATAATTAATTATGATAAGAACAACAATTCCTAGTTCTCCTGTGGTGCAGAAGGGCCAGATTAGATGAGGCAAGTGCCTGCAAAAACAGAACCAAATTGTGATGCCTCTGATCTAACTCCTCAGTTCTCCACATGACCTGCAAATACCCACCTCCTGGACTGCAAGTACACCCTGGAAATGCAGCAGGAAATTGCTGGGAAACTTCAACAGTTTCAAACTTGTCTGGTGGGTCGTGGGTAGCAGGATGATTGCCAGAAAAATAACTCCTATCCTGAGGTACTGGCTATATGCTAGCAAAGCTAATCTTCTCTCAGGATGCAGTCACTATAATCAAGGTTCCCAGGAATGTCTTGGGATACACTGGGGCCCAGGAACTTGATGGTTCCTCATAGACAGTACTGGGGAATTTCCTGAAAATAAGAGACCACCGTATGGACAATGGCACTAATGCCATTTCACTCCGCATCACAGCAAAAGTGGGCTCTAAAAAAGTACGACTATGAACCACCTTGTCAAAGCTCTTCTTGTGGCCAAAGTATTTCTGTGTAACATAGGAGATAGACCATGCCTCCCCTGCTTCCTGATCCCCATCAGACATTTTGGGCATGGGCTGGGAGGGGAGGATGGTTTTCAAGTGGTGACATGGGTCAGAAACCACAGGAGCTTCGGTGTTTTACTGGTGGTTGGCTGCAGTATGCCTGCCTTGGGCTATGTGGCTTCAGATCAGTTATTTTTTTCCACACATCTGCTAATGAAGGGATGAAGCTGTCAGTGATGGTCCACCCTGAGATCAGAGAAAGACTGTCTGAGGAAGCAGATGGAGGAACCAGCTTTCTACCTGGGGGGACAAGAAGGCCAAAGGAACTGAAATCAGCATATTTGCTTCTGCTCTCTGAAGGCCATAGCCCTGAGCTCTGAGGACAGCCTGGGATTGAGCCACCTCAGCAAGGCAGGAGCCCACAGCTGCCTGGGGACTCTCTTTAAGCTCCAGCTCAGCCAGGAAGCCCAAAGATGTCCCTGCTATTGCAGAGCTCTGATTTTCCAAGCTCAGACAGGGAGGGGAGCACCTGTTAATTACTCCCATTGCCTGTTACACCCCACTCCCCACTCCATTTCTCTCCTTCTGGCATTTTTCTTGGTATAATTCCCCATCCCACTGACCCTGACTGTCCTGAAGAATCTCTTGCATTACAGGAAGAGCTGTTCTCCTGCTGCATCCCCTGAGCTTTGTGGGAGTGGAATAGGACAGAAAAGAGGAGAAATCATGAACAGGCTTTGCAAAGTCAACCCAGAGGTACAAGCCTAAGATATTACCAGACAAAGACCTTTCTCTTTGTCCCATCCATGCCAGTAGGAGAGAGGGAGAGTAGCTGGGTGCTGCTCCCTGGCTTGTTGTCGATGGAAGAAAATCAGCTGCCTTTGATCTGATCTGCCACTAGGCTTGATGTTGACCTGTGAGCTGTTTTCATTAAGAGAAGAGACCAGCTGCTGAGGTCCTCAGGAGAGTCCCAGAGCTGCAGAGGAGGGAGGGGTAAATGAATTGTGTCATTTTGCAGTGGCTTGGAAAGAGATAACAACATCACAAGCTGTACTTGGAGATGCTACTGTGCAAATAGGGGTAGAGACTGGAGATGAATAGAGCCATGGTGATGCCAGTGATCTCATGCAAAAACAGAGCTGCCAACATGTTTCTTGCAAGAGACATAGCACCATAATTGCAATTCCAGAGACAAACATCAAAGCCACTGCTCCCTCCAGGGAATTTAGGCAACTTCTGTATTTCTTGATCCTGCTTCATCCTGCTCCCTTGCGGTCAGGAGTCCTGAGTGACCATAATTACCCCAGAGTAGAATTTATAAATTCCCTTTAGCTCTATCAGGGGGCAGGGAGAAAATCCCAAGACCATACTGGTAAAGTGTACAGATACCACAGGTTAGTGTAGTGCTTGGTTCGGTAGATCACTCAAATCCGCAAAGTGTGCTGGTTTTACTTCAAAAAACACATCTTTCACAGGATGAAATGGAAGGTCTGGCAGGTACAAGCATTCAATGCTGTCAGATTTACAGGAAGAAGGGATGTAGTGGAGCTACCATTCCTGAAGATATTTAACAGACGTGTAGATGTGGTGCTTAGGGACATGATTTAGTTGTGGACTTGGCAGTGCTGGGTTAACAGTTGGGCCTGATGTGAGGGTGGAGGTGCAAAACCAATTGACCAAGAGCTCCCAGGGCCTGGCTGTGGCTGACGGATTAGGGAGGGAGCAGGGAGTAAGGATGGTAGGATAGACAGGAACGCTGTTCTTGAGTACAGCACTAGTGGTACCATAGCAAAGTAAAGCATCTCTGAGTCAGAAAAGATGTAAGCAAACTGGATGTGGCTCAAGGGAAGTCTCCAAGAATAACTTGGGGCCTGGAAACCATAACTGTAGTGAGAGACTGAAGAAGGAGAAACACCTTTGATTGGTCCAAGGGACAGTTAAGAAAGACGTGACCTAACTGGTCCACAGGAAGGAACTTTGAGCACAAAGCTGTAATCTGACAGAGGAAAGCTCCTACACTGAGCAGAGAAAGTCAGAACAGGAGTCAAGAACTGCAACAGACAAATGTAGAATATAGCATGCACATTTAAATTGGGGAAATAGCTGAGCACTAGACCATATTCATTTTCGATAAAACGTGTTTGTCAATGTTGACACCTCTAGATGTAGTTTAAAAAAATAAACTCAATGCTTGTTTTAGGCTTGCTGGGAAAAGATGATAGTTTCCAAGTGTCTCCTATTGGGAGCCAGGTGAGGTTGTGTTGCCTTCCGGCATCCCCACATCTGGTCCTATGTGTTGGCTTTCAGCCAGAGCATAATGACCTGTGAATGTTTGGGATGGACTCTTGGGACACAAGTGGAAGAACACACTTTTCTTTTCTTTAAACACTGGAGCTATTGATCTGCTTCGACTCCTACAGTGCAGAAGCACCATGGTGGGTAGAACCTTTTAAAACAGAGGCTGATTAGATTTGCTGTGTTGCCCTACCACAACACATTAGATGGCTTGTGCCACAGGGAACAGATCCATGCTGGGAAGGTCCAGCTTCAGAATCCATAGGTGTATCTGGCTGGAAGAGAGTGACCCCCAGTAGATATTAAGGAGAGGGCAGGATGTGCACAGACTCGGACTTCTGGACACCTGTATAATTGCTTTAAACCTCTTTTTTTGGTCAATAAATCCCTACCAACTATTTTCTAAAAAAGGCATACACTAATGACAAACTACTTACAATAGAATTAATGTGAGTATTGAGTTAATCAAAGCACTCACATTGAAACTGATTAAAACAGGGGGAAAAAAATCCCAACCTAAAACAAAACAAAAACCCCAGCTCGTAACAAGCAATCCATGTCACTTTTTTTCCCTCCTGTGTACTCTTGCTCTGTCCCATTTGTCTAGCAGTAATCTACATTTCAAATGATTACATGGGAAGCTGAAGTGGTAGTGACAGGGATAAACGAAGCTTGTTAAACTAATAGCTGCACTAATGCCCAAATATGTGAACTTCCAGAGTCAGGCAGCATCCAAGGCTGCTGGAGCTGTCAGCCCCACTCCCCCTGGGCTCGTCCGCCAGCCGCTGCCACATGATGAATGGCCCTGTCGAGTAAATTCATCCGGGGCCCAATTAAATAGGCAGAAATGAACTAGAGCCGTCAACCAGGGAGAGAGAGAAGGAGAGGGAACAAGAGAGGGAGGAAGAAAGGGAGAAGATGGGAAAAAAAAAAGGGTGGGAGAAGGGGAGAAATATTCCTCACAAAGTCAAGGAAGCTCCAGCGCAGCGAAGTCATTCTGTCAGAAAATGGCCATTTAATGCTTTGCCGAGCCCACGACAGATAAGTCATCTGAGGAAGCTTTAGTGGAGTCCCAGGGCATTTCATTTATTAATTATCAGCTTGGAGCAGGGACTGCAGCCAGCCTCTCCCTCTTTCCCATCCCTTTTTCTCCACCGAGTTCTGTCAGCACCTCTCCTCCTCCCTGTCAGGCGGGAGGGCAGCCATGCGGTGGCATGTAAACTGGGCACATGGTGGCAGAGACAGCAGGGAGAAGGTGTTGTGAGCTTTTGGTGCATCCTTCTTCACCTTCCTCAAAAATTCCCTGCCATGGTCCTTCACCCCTTCTTCCCACTGAGCCCCAAAGCCCCCCATTTTCCTGGAAGGGACCAACTGGACCCCGCACAGAGTGGACTGGCCTGCCCCACTGCATGCCCTCCCAACCCTTCATTCCCTCCTCTCATGGTGAGCCAAGCCCCGAGGACTGTTCCTCCGTGCTACAGGCAGGCAGGAGCTGGCCCAGGGATAAAACAGCTCTTGGAGGCCATCTTTTCCCTCCGGAAGCCCAAAGGTGGATCACACGACTTTGGGTAAGAAATCTTCTTGCTACATATAGGACCTTGCCTTGCCCAGGTCCTCACTTTGTCCACCCAGCGCTTCTCCCACCTGAGTATGATGGCTCACTGCTGCTCCCTGCCCAAGGAGATGCATGGTGTGTGCCATCACCATGAGGAGTGGGCAGGACCACAGTGGGTGAAGGCAGGCAAGGCAGAGCTGCTGAGCAGCATGAGCCCGCAGCCTCTTGTCTCTGGTGGGCACTGGCACAGCCGGTGGCAGCCAGCAGTGTTCACAGACCATGTCTACTGCTGAAAGAGGACAGATCCCCTCCTCGCCTTTGTTGCACTGCGCAGAGTGAAACCTGACTTGGAAATGTCAACAAGCAGAAGGTAAGTACCTGCTGATGGGAGGGAGAAGAGGAGAAGGGGTGGCACTTGCAGCATCCAAGGCAGAAGAGCCCAGGGGCTGCTGGAATCTAAGGGTGAGGAGGAGGTTGCAAGTGGACCCAGGTATGAAGACAAGGAGTTGGCTGTGATTGACTTCCATGGGACATCAGAAGAACCAAGAATCATGTCGTGGACGCCCATAAAGCCCTGCTGATCAGGGCTGATTTGTCCTCTCTCCTTCTTATTGCCTGAGGCACCAACACTTCAGGAGAAAGGCTGCCTAAGGCAGCACTAACCACCCTGCCAGGGTCAGACACCCACTGGCAAGGAATGAGCATCCATGATGGTCTTCCTTGTGCCTTCTCCAAAGCCCAGGTTCCTCTCCTGCCCTCCACACAGACATCACCAGGCACCTCTCAAGGAAAAGCTGGCCACTGCCCTTGGTGAAGCAGCCCCTTTTCCCAGCTCCAGTCCAACTGTGGTATGAGTTCTTGCTAAGGTACCAGACTGGTGAAACTGAAAGCTGTTATTCAGTGCTGCTATTTTCACATCACAGAGCAGTCACTCCATCTCTCTTTTATTTAGCCCCACTCTTAAAATAATTTATAAAAATAATAGAGAATTTTATCGGGTTTTTTTTGCAAAGGACATGACATGTTGTTCAGCTAAAGCACCTGGAACAGTGCAAGAGCTCTTCCCCAAACCCGCAGAGTGATGTTTACCTATCAAGAAGCAGTAAAAATGTGTTTCAATTCACAGTGTTTATACATGGTGGGATATGTGAAGGATGCACAGCACCAGGGTGGTGCTGGAGAGTGGCTGACAGCCTGTTTGGGCTGTGGCTGTACCCATGCTAACTCCTCATCGTGGTCCCTCAGCCTTCAGGGCTGCAGGGGTTGTGGCAGGGTCACCATGACTGTTCAGCTCTGCAGAGTATTACAGCTCAGTGCTAAGCTCTGTACTTGCTCTGCTTCAGTCAGCAGTTCCCCCCATGCGGGGACAACCTGTATAGCACTACAATTTTTTCTCATCTGCTGGGTCTTCCTGGTCATTCAGATGCAAGCCAGGGGCATCAGCCAGCCTGAACCCTTCCTTTCCCTTTTACCACTCCCTTCCCTTTTCCCCTTCCTTTCTTTCCCTTCTCTTCTCTTTTTCCTTTCTCTTCCTTTCCCTTTTTGCCTTCCCTTTTTCTCTTGCCTTGCCTTCCCTCCCTTTCCCTTGCCTTTGCCTTTGCCTTGCCTTGCCTTTGCCTTGCCTTGCCTTTGCCTTTGCCTTGCCTTGCCTTGCCTTGCCTTGCCTTCCCTTCCCTTGCCTTGCCTTGCCTTCCCTTCCCTTGCCTTCCCTTCCCTTGCCTTCCCTTCCCTTGTTGTGGCCCAAATGCCAAAGGATCTGACACTTCGCCTTGTTGAACCTCATACAATTGGCCTCAGCCCATCAATTTAGCCTGTCCAGATCCATCTGAAAAGCCTTCCTACCCTCAAACATGAAATGACCAAAGGTTTCTGTGCTGTCTGTGCCCTGGTGTGTAACTTCCCTGTAGTGTTCCTAACTAGGGGTCCCATTGCTGTGGTCTACTGATGCAGCAGCCAGTGCTAACAGTCACAGTGCAATGGCATTGGCACAGCTCAGCTGCTGTGAGGTCCACCAGCAATGCTGATGTGCCATCCACACTGGGAACCCACCCTCTGCTTCATCCCAGGTACAGCAGAAGACATATCCCACAGTGTAGTAGTACATAAGTGGCAGTGTAAATTTTCGGCATGGTGGCAG
Organism: Nestor notabilis; assembly: GCF_000696875.1. NCBI lineage: Eukaryota > Metazoa > Chordata > Aves > Psittaciformes > Psittacidae > Nestor > Nestor notabilis. The sequence continues at coordinate 41,679 of NW_009912198.1, forward strand.
CATTTGTTACCAGACCACTCTACTTCCTTCCTGGAACACAAGAAGACTATTCTCTGTGCACCCAGTGCCTGGAGTATGGCTGAAGAAGTAATTTAAAGAGAAGATCTGTTTGCACTAAAAATGTCAGGTTCTTTTTTCGCAGGGCAAAGATTTTTCTTATCAAAAATCTATTCACTAAAATGCTAATGATAGTCAGTGATTAGAAACTGCTGCTCAAGTTTTGAAAGTTCCCAGTGGGTTTCGTAGACATGGCATGTAGCTTGTCAGTTCAGGAAATGCTTTCAACAAATCAAACTTCAGAGTATGCATTTTTGAAAAATATTTCAATTTCTTAATGCTTCACTGTGCTAAAGCCAATAGGGACTTCTGAGTTTAGTGACGAAGACCGCATTATTAGTTGCAAGTCACTTCTGATAAAGTGTCTCATGGCAAGATGTTCTCAGATAGGCATAGAGGAGCTGTTATCAAATGTGTGTAACAATTAAAAAGAATAATTGTTTTATTAAAAAGAATTATGAACTTCTTTTTATTTCTTAGTGTGGCATAAGTTCTCTGCCAACCAGATGAAGGTGTTCCAACAACAAACTTTGAGACACACAGGGCTCTGCTTCCTCCAACTCCAGTAGGAGTCAGGCAGACAAATCTGGTGGCAGGTAATGTCGTATCAGTTCTTATTAATGCCAGAACTTGACATTGAGGGTAGAATGTTAAGGTCTGGCTGAGGAGCCTTTGGAGATTTCCAAAGCTCTGTTCCTGCTGCTGCTGCAGGTTTAGAGAAGAACATATGACACATCTGGTAAGCCTGCATTGTGGACCCAGCATGCACGCTCTCCTGGGGTGCCCTGTTATTCAAGGAGTTACTCTTCCAGCCTGTCTCAGATGCTGGTTTGCAGTCCTTCTTCTGGAAGAAACTGGTTTAAGCTTATAGCCCAATTTTCATGGAAAAGTTGCAGTTAGGTGAGGTCATTCCCCAGGTACCTGGGGAATTATGGAGGCCCAAATCATTGTTTTCCAGTGAAGGAGGGGCCCAGCTGAAAACATACGTAATGACTTCTGTCAAGAAAGCCACATACAAAATGGATGAATGTGTTTGTGTCCTGTGGCAGGACCACTCGACATCCTGTTGAAGGAAGTCTGTTAAGCAGTGTCAGCTGCTGAACTGAAGAAGCTCTGCCTGTGCACACTTGCTTTCCAGTATGGTTGCCCATGGTACAAGGCTCTGCAAAGGACTGGTCCCCAGACTAGCCACTCTAGCTTTATAAATCCAGCCTTCATGAGAAGACTGATATGACCAAGATGGTCCTCTTCATTGCTTTCCAGGGAATGGCAGGAAGTACCACGCATACATTTAGTTCTCATTAGATAGCAGGAGCGCATAGACCAAGGAACTGCTGAGGGGATGAAGCATAGTCAGCTGATGAAGAGCCGGAGACCATCTCCTGGGTGCAACACAAGTGTCCCTTTTTGCACAGGGCTTTCAGCTCACGGGACACTGGCCAGCTCTTGACAGAGCTCGAAGTATGGAAATTAGATGAATGAATTGTTTTGATGCCTTCTATGTTTCTCAAGTCTTGCTTCAGCTCCTTCACCAAATCAAACAAGGGTAAGGGTTTAAAACTGGGGGGGGGGGGGGGGGGAGGGGGAGGGAAAGGACAAGAGGCTACTCTGCGATTAAGCAGGAACAAGCTCAACATATTTTGTAAGAAATGGATTATATTGCTTATTAATCATCCCAGATTTTAAGTACAGACTATTGCAGAAATATAACAATTAGCATGGATGGGCATGTGAGTGGAAGGCTTTCTTTGCCATTGTAAAGTAACGAGGAGCAGCAGAGAAGTTAGGTGGTAAGGTGGTGTGTCTGTATAGATGTGTACATACACACCTCCATAGATATGTACATACACGTCTCTGCAGATGAGCCTACCGACAGGCAGCAGAGGTCCAGGGCTCGTGGTATTGCCCCAGAAGATGCGTCCTCACCCTGAAGTCCCAATCTCCACTCTCCTGCTGGCCCTAGGCTGGCCAGGTCCTCGTCCATCAAGCAGCACCCTGCCTCTTCCTACCTCTGTACCCCTGCATGCTCCTATAGTGTCCATCACTCTTCCAGGTCAGACCAGCCTTCCTCCAGTGTGAGGCTTTACACTGCACTGTAAAGAGTGTGTCTGATGTCTGAATGGGAGGACAATCCATCATTCTTAGTGTCTTGACTGTCCCTGGGCACTGGGAGAGAAGAATAGGAGCGTCAGCATGAGACCCTGCCTGTACAGGCACTTTGCTTGAATGGTTGATGGCCCTTAAAGAAAAGGAAAGTAAATAAATAAAATAATAGACAGATAGACTGAAAAGCTTTTCCCAGCCATCCGTACCCTTCGAGTGTCCTTTACTAGATAAGATGCCCTCTGAAATTCATCATCCTGGTTGAGATCAAAAGAAATGTCCGGAATAAGGAGGAAGGAGTGATGTGTAACGGCAGGCAGGGTGAAGGGGAGCTGTTGCCTCTTCCACATCCCTGCAGAGCTGGCTGACTTAATCACTGTCTGCATCTGCCCATCACTGCTCTGCAAAAGCACAGTCACAGCAACCCCACCGGAGCCTCTGCACACCATCCCTGGAGAAGTGAAGGGAAAATGTAGGATGACAATGCTTGAAATGAAATCAAAGGAGGAAGACGGACAGGCTGGTTATAGCCAGTGGTCTGTCCAATCCAATATCCTCCAGCAACCATCAGGAAAGGGGCTTTCCAGTGCTGGAACAGATTTGTAGGTTAGTCAAAAGCCTTATATCTAAAACTGACTAAAATCAAAGATGCAACATTACAGATGAAGTAAAAAAATAAAAATTATTATGTACTTTTTTTTGAGTAAATATTAAAACACTTAAGTAAAAAAATGAGTTTGTAGAAAGAACTGTAAAAGACTATCAATAAGGCTTAAATGAATCTATCTGCCACTTTTAAATAACTTTTTAAATTATTTGATACAGAGCTGATAAAAACTCTTCAAAAACTTTAAATAGAAAGGCTGAAATCAGGTAGAAGTCTTTCTCTTTGCTTACTTTCTCATATATAGACCATATGGTTTTGCAGACCATCCCACAGCTTCTGGGAAATCTGCTTTAAAATAAGCCAAAGTCTGGCATTTCAAAAGGATTTGGGATACAGAATTTTCCTGCTTTTGCTGCGGAAGCTGAACCATATGGGAAGCCACTGAATAGCTAGAATAGGGAGGTAAACAGCTGCGCGTGAATCTCTCCCAGGCTGAACTTCACCACAGCACCTTCTGCTTCTAACGTTCAGCAAAAGTAATAACAGAGATCACCCAACCCCGCAACAAGGCATTTACACAGCTGAGGAGCAGGAGCACCCTCATTGATCTGAGGAAGGACAGTGAAAATTTGGACCAACAGACAGGATCACATCTTGTGTCAGGAGATAGGTGATGTGCCCCAGATGCATCAGATTCGTCCCACTACAGATTTGCTGACAGGGCAGGACCTGGAAGCCCCCAGACTCTCTGGGTTAAGACATCTTAGCAGGCGGCTACTCCCTCCCATGCACATGAACTAAAGGATGGATGGGCAAGCACAGCAAAGCCAGTGTGGGCCATTTCACTATTTGCCAGCCCACTGCTGCATGCACTACCTGAATTGTATTTTCCTTTGCAAGCTTCCCAGCACAGATCTTTTTCCTGTGCTATCAAAACCAGCAAATTTAAGTAAATGCCAATAATTCCATTTCATCCCTAAATTTATTTTGTCATCATCATTGAACTTGGCTTGCTAATGATTTCTTAGAATTTCAGCTTGAATGGGCATCCATAGATTTTCCTTCTTTTTGGGTTAAACCTGGAGTTATCATCTGGCGTGTTTCTGTCAGCTTGCCCATGGCCAAGCCACTGCATAAATCTGAGGATACAGAAAGGACTCAGGGGGGGA
>NW_009912198.1:45645-47048 GCF_000696875.1 Nestor notabilis
TATCGTTGCATGCATTATGCTGCAGCACCACAGCTCTTCATCAAGTTCTAATTACACCTGGTTGACAAATTCCTAGCCCTTTTAACTGGAGATAGAGTGTCTTTGACTGAGTCCATTAGGGCTCGTAATTTTTGATAGTTGAGTTTGCCAGTTGTCTGCTTATACAGATTTCCCCTCCCTACTAAACCCAACTTTTATGTAACTGCAAGCCTGGGTTCATTTACTTCATGTACAGGTCCCCTAAGAGTCAGAGAAGTGAATTATATTCTCTCTTTTGGTCTTGCGCAGTTACTAAATTACATTTTTAGCACCTGAAATTAACAGCTAACTGGAGGCAGGCTAGAGAGAGAGTGAAGTTAATGAATTACCTAAATATGATAGCAGAAGAAAGCAAAGGGCTACGTCTACCTGTTTTTCTGCATTATACTGAAGCAAGAAACCGGCAACTATACGTCAGTCCTGGGGTGTCCAAGAACCAAATGAGCTGAAGAGCCCGCCGCGAGTGTTGATGCTCCTGTCACCGCATGGGTGTGGTGTCACATGGGTGACTTTGGGAAACAAGACCCCTGTGAGCCGGCCAGCCCTTGTGCTCATGGTGGGTGGACAGGGCAGGTGTTGCTCTGCCCATTGGAGCTGCAGGGACCTCCAGACTGGCATCAGCTTTCCTCACCCCTGTGCCTTCCCTGATACCTTTCAGGACTAGGTCAACAGTGCTGGTCTAGTGAGGAGGAAGGTTACACAGCATGCATGTAAGGCTGCAGGTCGAGTTTGGACTGATTTTGTTTTTCCACTCCACGTGCCCAGCAGATCAGAGTTACCAGCTGCACTGAGGAAAAGTCTCTTGGGTTTCAAGCAGAAAGCACAAGAGACTTGTACTGACGTGTTTCATTTCAGCCTCCTAGAGGGATGCATGACAGTTATTTCAGCTGACTGAAAGCTGTCTCTCTTTATTTTCTCCTCTATCTGTTTTTTCCCCATTGTGCATAGTCCTCTGCCTCAGCCAGAGCTTCACACCTGAGCTCTGCAGGGTTGCTCTTGGCCGGATCTCCTGCCCCAGTTCGCCCCATGCTGCTGGTAGCCCTGCAAAGGCTTGACTCTTCCCATGTCCAGACATCCCTGCCCTCAGGGCAGTGGGCACTGCAAACCTGGGCACTGGCTGCTTGTGTGACATGCCAGCCAGAGACAGGGACCCACTGGAGAGGGATGCTTTCTGCAGGGGCTGCAAGAGTGATGGATCCTGGAACAGATACATTTCTGTGTCCCTGCCTGCAGCCCAGCTCAGGAGGGCAGAGCTGGGCTTTGGCTGTGAGCATCTCCACATTGGTGCATCTCATAGAATCACAGAATAGAATCCTACAATGGTTAAGGTTGGAAGGGACCTTAAAGATCATCCAGTTCCAACC
>NW_009912198.1:47072-53159 GCF_000696875.1 Nestor notabilis
CGGCCACAGGACAAAGCCATAGCAAGCCTGGCCTTAAACACTGCCAGGGATGTGGCAAACACAGCTGCTCTGGGCAACTTGTGCCAGGGCCTCACCACCCTCATAGGGAAGAGCTTCTGCCTAAGATCTCATCTCAGTGTCCCCTCTGTCAGGTTAAAGCCGTTACCCCTTGTCCTGTCCCTACAGGCCCTCACCCAGAGCCCTTCTCCAGCTTTCTTTCAGCCCCTTTAGGCACTGCAGCTGCTCTAAGGTCTCCCGGAGCCTTCTGTTCTCCAGGCTGAACAAGCCCAGCGCTCTCAGCCTGTCTCCACAGGAGAGATGCTCCAGCCCTCTGATTATCTTTGTGGCCTCCTCTGGACTTGCTCCAAGAGCTTCATGTCCTTCTTATGCTGGGTGCTCCAGAGCTGAATGCTCTAAATTTATAGCAAAAAGACCAGCATTGTTTCTTTTTAAATAGACCTGCTGCTCACGTTCTGGGGATGCAGCACAGCACACAGAGGGGTTCTGGGCTCTAGTGCACACTGAAGCCGGGTCATGTTGAGCTTCTCATCAACCAGCACCCCCAAGTCCTTCTCCGCAGGGCTGCTCTGAATCTCCTCTCTGCCCAGCCTGTACTGTGCCTGGGATTGCCCTACCCCAGATGCAGGACCTTGCACTTTGCATTGTTGAACTTCATAAGGTTGGCATTTTGCCACCTCTCAAGTGTGTGCAGGTGCCTCTAGATCCCAACCTTTCCCTCCAGCATGTCAACCTCCATCTTGGTGTCAGCAAACTTACAGAGGGTGCAGTCAATCCTACTGTCCATGTTTGTGACAAAGATGGTGAACAGTGCCAGTCCCAATACCAGTCCCTGGGAAGCACCACTTGTCACTGGTTTCTATGCAAACAAGTGTGATGACCACAGCTCTTTGAGTGTTACCATCCAGCCAATTCCTTATCCATTGAGTGGTCCAAATCCATGTCTGCATTTTGAAAATGATAATACTTACATGTATCCTTACAAAAATAATAAATTTTATATTTACAGTTACAGGATTTCTTCCTGGACTAGCATTGTATGCCAAGCATTTCTGTCTAGTACCCTGGACTTGTGATAATAAGACTCTGTGAAGCTTCCTCTGAATGAGAAAGCAATGTTATTTGAAGCAAACAGCCCCATACCAGCACTGAGCATCCTACCGTGCACTCAGGACTGCTTAGCAGAGGACTGGGAATCAGCTGGGTATCCTGAATGGGGGCTCACAGGAGCAGCAAGGGGCTGCAATAGACTAAGTTTTTAAAAGAGGAAACCTTGAGACAACGTAAGAAAACATGGAAATTTAAATGGTAATGTGACAATTTTCTTTAAAGTGGGAGACACATTTTCTTGAGCAGCCCCTCACCAGCTCCTCCTTGATGGTGAAGGTGGTTGATCAGCATCGTTAACGCAAATAAGCTTCCTGGCAGGTGGAGCGTGGCAAAATCTAAAACTTCTGCTTTAAGGGAAACATTGGGGTTTCAAAACTTGTCATCCTCCTGACTCAGAATGAAATATAGTGTTTCTAGAGGTGCCATGTGGAACCAACAGTGACACATCATGAGGGAACTGAAACCTTTTCAAATATTATTAATCTGTATTTCTTGATATCACTTCACAACATCTTGTGAGCTTACCTGGCATGCACAAAAATAATGCAACTAGGGGGAACACCCCTACCCCCAGTTCCACCCCCCACCCCCCCGAAAAAAAAATCTCAAACTAGTGCTCTGGAATGTTTTAAAATGAAGATTCCAAAACTGAAAATATGTTTTAGAAGTTTCTCATGCAGAGAATACTGACTTTCTCAAAAATAACACATATTCTAAGAGCTTGCCCCGTTTCATTAAAAAAAATAAAGCCCTGAGCACACATAGGATCTAACCCACAAAAGGGCTTTGGCCGGCACTCACAGTCACCTTACATGTGTCGGGCAGCTTTGACACAACTGACAGTGTTGTGGTGCTGTAAGCACCCAGCTACAAGTATCCATGCAATTACCTTTTGTCGGAATTCATCTTGTCAGCCCTGCATGGTGCTAATGTCTCTAGAAAATCTGAAGATGAAAAACTTAGAAAAAACCACCAGTTAGAGCAGTCTCTGGTCATGATAGCATATTTTGGGGTAGGAGGAATGGCAGCCAGGCAAACCAGCGATCCCAAGAACAAGTGTGTGGTTGGGAAACTGGCCACTCAAGCAATGGGATGTGGGTGCAACAATGGGTCTCCAGAAGTGAACGCTTGTCAGCTGTGCACAGCTTCCTCACTATGTCGGTGGGTGAAACCTCTCCAGCTCTGGATCAGGCATGGTGTGTGAAAGGCTTAACAAAAGAAGTTCAACCATCACTTGTCACAAGGTAGGTAAAGGGGAATTTGGTTAATCATGTGCACACTCGTTTGCTGCCTGTCCCCAGGAAGGGACTTGCTGGCTCCACACTTTGTGGAACTGAAGGGAATGATGCTGCTAGAACGACTTCATGGCCAAACTCCCTGAAAATCTCTTCAAACTTTGTTATGAGTGGATTCCTCTAAAAAGTATTGATCCAGATGTGCAGAGATCTTGTCAGAGACATGTCCCGTAGTTCTGGAGGGATGTGTCTTCGTAACTGTCATGGTTTAAGCCCAGCAGTAACTTAGCCCCATGCAGCCACTCAGTCATCCTCCATGTTCCCCCTCCCTGGGAGGGATGAGGAGGAGAATCAGGAGAATGTAAAGCCGCATGTTGAGATAAGAATAGTCCAATAACTAAAGTACAATATACTATTACTGATAATAATGATAAGGGAAGTAACAAGGATAGAGAATGTAAAACTAGAGGGGAAAGGAAAAAAACAAACAGCAGTGATGCTCAGTACAATGTCCCACCACCTACTGACCAATACCCAGCCCAACTAAAGCAGTCATGGGTCCCTTCCAAGTGACTCCTCCCAGTTTATACACTGGGCATGATGTGCTGTGGTATGGAATACCCCTTTGGCCAATTTGGGCCAGGTGTCCTGTCTCTGCTTCGTCCCAACTTCTTGTGCCCCTCCCCACCAGCAGAGCTTGAGAAACTGGAAAGTCCTTGATCAGAGTAAGTGCTGCTGAGCAACATCTAAAACATTGGTGTGATACCAGAATTATTCTCAGTCTAAATCCAAAACTCAGCACCAAACCAGCTACTAGGAAGAAAATTAACTCCGTCCCAGCTGAAACCATGAAAACAGCTTTGCATAATTTACTAGATTGAATTTTCACAGACAGCTTGGAATTTTTTATTAACGGTCATACTTTTGAAAAAAAAAATAGAGAGAGAGAGTCAGTAGATTTTTAGTAAATTCATTCCACTTTTCACACACTTTTTATTTCAAGATTTCAGAAGTATTTTTTCAATATATTTTGCAGTTGGGTGCAAAAGAGTTTGTTTCTTGTTGTTTCTAAAATAATGTCTAGCTGATCCAATTAGAGAAAATACTTATGCCAAAAATACTTTGGCAATAATACTTTTACTCTTTGGAAAAGCAGCATTTCCTTATTCAATGGTCCTTTATTACATACTGTTCCCAGTATGTAATTTATTACAGAATGTCTTTTATTACATACTTGCCAGGTGTAAGTGCTGTCTTTGCAGTTGAGAGTGGGGTGGTCAGCCTGGCTTGGACACAGCACTGGGCTCCGTAGCAAAGAACACACTGACATCTGTTGACTGGACATAATTTCTCCAGCCCGTTACTGGAGGTCTTCATGTAGCTGAAGCGATTAAGGCATGGGAACTGAAACACAAAGGATCGGAGTTCTTATTTGTCATCAGGAAGGGCCTTATTAGGGAACACTCGTACCTTCCTGGTGCTCAGGTTTTGCTTGCAAAGCCTATTAAAAGGACATTAATGAGCTGCTTGTAACTTGGAAAGATCTCTTGCTTTTGAATATTTAGGGTTACATTTTGCTGGCAGCAGAATTTATTTCAGAATTGCTCAATTAGATTAAAACCTTACTGAGCAAGGCTTTAGAAAACACTTTAAAATACCTTCTGTTTCAAAATATTTGCAGCATCTGAGGTTTGGTTGACTCTCCCAACCCTTGGATAATCCCATAGTCCATGATGGAAGAAAGTGTCACATTTATCTCCCATGAAGACAGAGGCAATTGCCAAAACCAAGAACTGTAAAATGTACGGTAATTCAGCTTTATTCAGAAGCAGGGAAGCTGAAGTGAAGTGCTGAGGTGGGAGACAGCCCCAAGCCTGCATCCCTTTGACACTTCTCTGGGAAAGTTACAGGAAAAATGCGGGTGTTCTTCCTGACCTTCTGCAGGCTCGGGATTCATCAATGAGGATGGGCCTGGGATGCACAAGGCCACAGCTTTTTGTTGTCAGGAAAAACCCACTTGATCTATTGGAGAGGGTACTGTAAAAGCAACATTGACTTGAGATTTGAGGAAGTGACACTTCAGATCCCAAAAGGGAAAGTAAGAAGTTAAAAAGGTTGAAGTGAGAGGACTTTGGAAAAGGGTCTGAGATGTCCTGCTGTGGGCTTGGGAGGTCTGACCTGTCACATCTTCCTCAAGCAACATCCTCTCTGACGTAAGGAACTATGTATTTGCAGATGCAGAACCACTCCTTTAATCTGAAAAAAATTAAGTTCTTTGATCTGGTCCTTGCTTCCAGGGAATTCTTACACACTGACTTCCCATCATTTTGTCTGCAGGTATTAATGAGTGTGGTGTAGAAAGCTAGAAGTACGTTAGTTGGAAAACGGGGATATAAAAAAACCAGCAGTTACATGACCTTACTGTAATTAGAACTGAACAGTTCATTTTCCATCACAAAGAATTTCACAAAGTGCTTTGACGTGTCTGCAGTGTTTAAGCCGAGAGCTTTATTAAAAAAAAAAAAAGTACCAAGAATATGTATTTGTCTCTACCAGCGCCTGCAAGAACTGACACATCTGTGGCCCTCAGAGAGTTAGTAAGTCCATCAAGGCACCCAGATACCGTCACACTATCACCGTTAAAGTAACCTTTTAGAAGCCAAAGGTTGATATTGGAAAGGAAATGTAGATATTAATCTTACTTATCATGACCTCCCTCAGGGTAGGTTTGAATTACACTCCAGGTGGGCACGGGAAATCTTTCATGTCTCTCGCTCCATTAGCTGGTACACTTAGCGAAAGCTGGGTAATAACCAGACATACTCTTCTCGTCATGAACAAGACATGGCTACACATTCGTTCTGGTAATTTCTGCCATATTCCCTTCTCTGGGAGACCAGCATCATCCAGTTCAGTCCCTGCCGGCACAGCCCCAGGCAGACAGAGGCAGCCTGGCTGTAGCCCTGAGGTCCAGCAGCATTTCCAGGCCTCCCATTGCTTCCAGCAGTGTGAAACAGAGGGAGCTGCTTCTGGGGAGTGCTCTACCATCACCTCGGAGGACAAGGCTAGCACATCCTTAACAGCCAGAAGTAGGAAATGATAGATCTGAGAAGGGCACTCAGGCAGCAGCTGTAGAATCACTGAAAGACATTCCTTCTTTCATCTTGCAATAAAAAGATTAGAAAACGCATTGCTTAAAGGGCAACACCAGTATTGTTTTTAGTGTTTTCCTAAAATATGTATGTTAATATTTTCTGTAAACTTATATGTCCTAGAATACAAGGCAAAATGGAAACAGCAATTTTCACTTAGAGGTTAAAGGAGGAAGTCTTCCCCCCTTGCAGCAAAGAATATTTCAACAACTAGAAGGCAAATCAAGAGAACCCAGTGAACTGATCTGCTTTTTCAAAACTATGTACACAGTGCTGTGCCCCAGTGATGGAGCGTTGATTAGAAACAGGCATAGGCAGCTGCTGCTGGATGTTTGGTTTATGATCATTGCAGAGCTGGGCAGAAAGAGAGAGAAAAGCAGGAGCCTCCCCATTAGGACATTGTCCCAGTTCAGGCAGTCTGGGAGAAAACATGATGCAGGTACCCACAGCAGTAGGTCCGTAGGAGTTCTGCTCAAAGGCCTGCCTTTTGTTAATGACTTTGACGGGCAGTCCTAATCCCTCACTACAGAGGCCTCCTCCTTTGGCATATGTCCTGGGTTCAGCTACAGCAG
>NW_009912199.1:0-6023 GCF_000696875.1 Nestor notabilis
AATAAAATAAAATAAAATAAAATAAAAAAATAAAATAAAATATAATAATGCACAGGGTATAGTTACAGACTTATCTGTTTAGTTTAAAGAAGAGAAAAGATACTGCTTTTAAAGGTGGAAATACTGGTTGCAAGGAGGAAGGATATAAGTAGCTGTATCTGTAGAGGGTGGAAGAAGAAGTCACAGCAAGGAAGATTTAGATTAGGAAAAGAGAAAGAAGGGAACAACCTCCGCAGTGAGGATAATGAACAGCAAGAATCAGCTGCCTGAGGAGGGGGTGACACCTCTGGCCTCAGAGTACTTTGAATGTAGGTTCAATGAACATCTGATAGGAAAGGGTTTGTTCTTCCTCCTTTGGGGCAGGTAGATAGATTGGGTGATTGATAGCTATAAGTTGATGCTCTAAGGAGAACATGTCACTGTGAGACATGGGTGGCTGGGGCTTGTTTTTTCTCAGCCTTTCTGAGGTGACTTATAGGACTTGGAGCATTCAGCTGAGACACTCCAAAGGCTCTATGTGCTCTTTTCTCCTTGTACCTGCAGGTAGGGACTAGGAAACTTAATTGAAATACCTTCTTTGGTAACCTTGGGAAATGCCTGGACCTTCTTGAATAAGGGAGGTTTCTGAATAAAGGAAGACCTTACTCCCTTCGGGGAGCTGCACTGTGTTTTCCCTGTAACTTGCCTTTTTTCATGTACTGGCAAAATGGTGCATGTTGTAAAGGTGTCTAGGCAAGGGGATAAAAGCACTCAGGCACCCATGAGGCAATAAAGGCTGCAGCATACGCTGTGATGGTGGAGAGGTGTTGGCACAGGGTGCCCAGAGAAGCTGTGGCTGCCCCATCCCTGGCAGTGTTCAAGGCCAGGTTGGACACAGGGGCTTGGAGCAACCTGCTCTAGTGGAAGGTGTCGCTGCCCGTGCTTGGAACTGGATGCTCTCAAGGTCCCTTTCAACCCAAACCTTTCCATGATTCTACAGTGAACAGCCCTTAAGAGGAATAACCTGGCAAAGGACAACAGAAAAGTCTCACAGTTCAGCTGTTCTGACAGAGCTTCCAAAACCTGACCTAAGAGCTGAAGTTGGATTCCAGTTAAACCTTACATTTTCACCTAGAAGGGAGTGGGTAACCAGGAGACAGGAGCTGGGACCACTCTCCCCTTCTTCTTGGGCAATTCTTGCCGTGGCTGCGTAGTGGACATAGGGCACTCATATTCGTGCCTGAATCTCAGAGCCTCACTCATTATCCCTGGTCGCGACTCACCAACACAGCTATTGCCTGGGCACAGGGCCTGGAGTGTAGTGACTGAGGAGGGGCATTTGAGGATCTGCAGCTGCAGAGGTAGGAAGGCAGGGACTTGGCTTGAGAGGTGTCTCTGTCTCATCTCCCTCTTATTTCTCATGCTGGGTTGATGAGCACAGCACAGGGCACATCACTAAGGCTAATGTGAAATGGAAGCCGATTGCCAGGTGTTTGGAAAATTCCCTGTTTGGCTTTCCAAAGAAAATCATGGCTTGGGTGGACATGTTATTTTATGAAACCCTGACATGCACTCTTCTTCCCAACCCCATCACCCCAGGCACCTGCCTTCCTATCAGAGGTGTGTCTTCTCTCAGAGGAATAGCAGGCTGGGGAAGAAAGGTTTTCTGCAGCATAGGCACACCACAGATGCTCTCTGACTCAAACCTCTGAAATGCTCCAAGTGTCAATTGAGGTGCTCAAACAAATAAAGGGAGTGTGCTCAGGCCAACTTCCTGGGACTGCTTGTGGTCAAAGATCCCCTTGCATTTTCTGTTTTCTCCTTGTCTTGCATGTTAAGTGGATGGCCTGGAGAAATTCCAGGCTGGGTAATTACCTTCTGCCTACTTGAAATTCCCTCCTGCAGCTTCTCCAAGGGGAATTACTCCTGAATTATGCTGCTGGAAAGGGCCAGAAATCAGGGCCCACTTCAGAAAGGACTGAGGAAGGAGAAACTGCTGCAAAGGTGAGCACAGGGCTTGCAGTGGTCACCTACCCCATATGCTTCTCACCTTAAGTGGTATTTCACAGTCCAACTATAGAACTCCTTCACAAAGACCATCAGGCTTTCAGGGCTCAACTCCGGTGAACTCAGGAGACAAAGAGCAAGTTATTCAATGAAGGTGTTAGAGATACAGGGGGTCTACAGAAGCAAGGGGTCTGTTTGTGCTCATGCAAGTCTTGTGTCCAGTCGGATTTCTTCTCCTTGGTTTCCTTTTCTAGCTTTTCCCTATTTTTATTGTTCTTGCTGGAGAAATGCATGTCTGCATCTACCCTCATTTCCTCCTAAAGCGGGGGTCAGGTATGCCTCGCTATACATGCAGCTTATTAATGATAGAGGTTCCTCTCTTCTGCCTCCAACGGGAGCTTTTCTCTCCCCTTTCACACTCTGTCTCTTGTTTCCTCATTGCAAGTTTGGAGCTACCAGAGAGGCTCTGGGCTCCAGCAGTTCCAGTTAGGAGGTCACCCGAGAGCTTCTGAAAGATGGACATAGTAGAGAACATCTCCAGTCTCCAAACCTCACTGCAAATATCAGCTTGAGGGCACTGAAGTCCTGCTTCAGTTCCTTCCAACCCTTCCATCGCTGTAACTTCCATCACCTTTGAGACTGGTGTGAGATATCTCATGGGGTTCATCTGCATATAAGTGTTTATTTGTGTGCTACAGGCCTAAACTCCTATTGTAGTTGGTGGTGATCTCTCACTATGGTCAATGGAGGGTGTGAGTTAGTCAGCCACACAAATGTGGCCACTGATCATGTCCCACTTTGCCTCCAGCTGTCACTGCAGGAGAACATTCGGTCCTTTGTTTCCCCAACCCCTCCTGGATGCCTCAGAACACCCAGAGTGTCTGGAAAGTCACTAAGAGCACATGTGGACGATTGAACTGAGCAGTGGGTGATACCAGGGGTCCACAGCTGTTGGTCATGATTTCGCTGGGGCTGAATTTAGGTGGAGGAAGCTGCAAGTATGAGAGCCAGGAGCATTTTTCACCCTGGTGTTTTCACAGCTCATGATGGATCTGCCCTCTGGTAGTTCATCTGATCTCTTTCTGAACCCTTCATTCTTCTAGGACAATGACCTCTTAGCTATACTCAGGCATGGTGATAAAAAGCAATCCCTTTTCTTTTAAAGCTGGTAACAGAAGAACTGGGGGATGTGACCTAAGATGATGAGAACAGTCGTTCTTCGTTTACCTTCTCCAGGACAACTTAGTTCAGACCTCTGTTCCATTCTCGTTCTTCTCAGCCAGGGTTTGCTTTCTCAGTGCTCACTCTACCTTCACCCCAAAGCTATTCAGACCTTTGATCACACCTATGACCTTAGGTATGGTGATGTTTTCTCTTTCTGCCCTTACTTTCTGAATGGGACTAGAAGTGCAAACTGTGCAGAACTCCAGATCCAAGCTGGAGGTTCCTTCTGGAATTATACATTATTATTATGAATTTTCTTAATATTCTGCACTCATTTCCTCATATTCCTTCCAAACAGTGTTGCTGCAGCCTTCACGATGAAGGCAGGTGAAGCCAGGTTGGTAGTGAGGGGTGATGCATCTTTTATTAGGTCAGCTAATGCAGATGTGCGTGCACACAGACACATGCTCACACCCTCCTTATAAACCTTGCCTTGTTAAAACTTCCCAACACTTGATTTGCCTTTTCTGACCACCACTCCCTCGAGGCCTGTCTGCACCCATACCTGGCAGCCCTTGCAGGGCAGGGCGGACAGTACCTGCCCCCACAGGCTCAGCCTGTCTGGATGCCTGCACAGCCCTTCCCTATCCCCCAAGATTTCAGGGCTCCTCCTACCATCTCTCTGCTTTCTTGTCCAAGATGTGATGCTCTTCCCATTATAGGAAGACTTTAGACCCAGCTTAGAATCATGGGCGCACTAGGAGGGACCCAAGGAGAGAAAAGGGAGAGGGAGGAGAGGCAACATCATCTTTGTATCTGTGTGCATTTGTGATGGATGGAGCAGTCCATACGTGGCCTACAACACTTGTCAAATGTCATGTGATTTTTCTTGTTGAAAGTTGAAGATGGTTAATGTCACCTACAGCAAAGTTCTGCTCTCCCTACCCTGCAGACAAAGAGCAACTCCTCATGCCATGCTCATGTCGTACATCCCTCATCTGAAGTCTTGCAATGACCTGCAGAGGCCAACCAAAACACCAGGCTGCAGAGACTTGGTCCATTGCCCCTGGATGTGCTGAAATGGGGCACTTGGTGGTGACCATATGGCCAAGGCTATTCAGCTTTTGCATGCAGACCCTCTGAAAAATTGCTTTGGTAAATGAAGCTGCTCTAGCATGGGTTTGTCCAGGAGCCCTCGAATTAACTCACATCCTGCATACAAGATTTAACCTCCAGAAGTACATAGTAACCAAGGCAGGTCCCTGCTGACCTACTCCTGTGGAGCTTGTCTCCAAAATCAAGGTTGATATCCTCCTTCTCAGACAATACTCTGGAAGAAATTATATGAAACAACCCTTCCTCCACAGGAGAAGCCAGCTCTCCCCAGGAATCTGCCCTGGGCCCCCTCACTTGTTTTGTGGTGTCACCTCTAGTGCACTGGGCATCTTGGAGCTGGCTGTGGAGATGACCCAAACCAAAGCCCTTCTCAGGTGTCTTTCTCTGGGCACCCTGTGCCAGCGCCTCAGCACCCTCACAGGGAAGAGCTGCTGCCCAAGAGCTCATCTCAGTCTCCCCTCTGGCAGGTTAAAGCCATTCCCCTTGTCCTGTCCCTCCATCCCTTGTCCAAAGCCCCTCTCCAGGTTCCTTGTAGTGGAGTATTCAGGTTGTTTGGCTTTGCAGTGTATACCCAGACTTAGGGTCCCAGCTGTATCAAGTCCTGAGTCTCTTGGCAGTCACATGTGATTTTCTTCCCCTTCTTTGGGTTGTTTGGCTCCATAACTCACTTATCTCAGAAACCAGAGTTTGACTTTCTGGAGCCTGCAGTTGCATCCAGCAATCCTCCCTTGGCCATGGTCACAGGGCATGCCATTCCATTGCACATAAAAGAGTGCCTGGTTTAACTCTGAAGGAACACGGCAGGAAATCTAGAGTTTCTTAAATGCCTTTTTGCCTTAATGGATTTCAGGGATTTCAGGATTGGTGAAGTAACATAAATCCCTAATGTTGACTTCTCATTGTCCAGTCGTATTCCTTCCCTGAATCTGAGCCATTGCTAGTGCTTTAGACAAAACCTCTCTTTCTTTCTTTGTTCACTGTATTCGTATGGAGGAGCACGCCTTGAAGGAACCTTCTTAAACATCCCCCATCTGCTTTTGTGGAGGCTGCAGTTGCATCAACCAAGTCTGACATTGTTTAGGAAGCTCATTGCTTCCAGGTGCTGAGCCACTGGGGGAGACAGTCCCTCCTAAGAATATTTTAAAGATAATCCAAAGCAGGACGGTCATTTTAGATGGGCCATAATAACCATAATTTAGGCAAGATGAAACTTGCTCAGCTCTTCAATAAAAAAACGAGGCTTAGCGTTTCATCCAGACTTTTCTCTGGTCATCACAGTGGGGCTCTGCGCTTAAGTACATGAGTTGTTGATTTGGCAGCTGAATAAAAAAGGGGATAGTTTTTAACAAAACACAAGAAAAAAGCTGAGTTTCTCAACCGTACAA
Organism: Nestor notabilis; assembly: GCF_000696875.1. NCBI lineage: Eukaryota > Metazoa > Chordata > Aves > Psittaciformes > Psittacidae > Nestor > Nestor notabilis. Next base: position 5,652 of record NW_009912199.1, read on the forward strand.
AGTACTAGAATTCTCTTTCAGGAGGAATGGATTGTATCCTTTGACCAAGACGAATTACAGTGGTTTTTATCTATAAATGTATTCCCATAATTAAATTTCAGGAGGAGAACAAAGTTTCATATGGGCAAGTTAAACTATTTCATTTGGTCTTTGTTTCATTCCCATTTTTTTTTCTTTTTTTTTAAAGTAATCAGTTACCAAAAGCAGCTCAAATAATGGACCTGAATTTAATAAACATACATGTATTTATTTCATTTTGTGGCAAGTCAACTATTCCCTTAGAGAGACAGAGCAGCCCAGCATTACAAAAAGGATCCTTCAGGATTTCTGCAGCCTCTTTGCCTTGACAGCCTTTGTTTCCCGGTTGAGACT
>NW_009912199.1:6054-7690 GCF_000696875.1 Nestor notabilis
GGCATTCCCTGACTGATTCCCTGCAAGGAGGCGTGGGAAAAGGGTGTGATGCTGCAGCTCCGCTCCCGCCTGCTCCCCTGCTCTCCCGCCTGTGCTGCCTTGGAGTGTTCTGCAGAGATGCTGTCCTTGACCCTGTCACAGTTTGTCCTGCCCTTTCTTACCCACACATTGCCCAACCCTCTGAGGTCTCTGGAATCACTCTGCCTACCACACCCAGAGCCTCTACACCCCTTTCAACACAATCCCACACCTCCTTCACCTCCCTGGGCTCCTTCCCCACTCCCTGCCTTGAACTTCCCTGGTTTTCCACCCCTTTCTCCATGTTATTTGCTATCTGCATGTCCCATCACCGCTTTGGCACACCTACTTCACCTTCTCTGCCTTGACATGTGTCTCATTCCCTATCAGCACTGACATCCCTTCCCACTTTTTCAAACACCCCTGAAAAATAAAGATTCTCTTTAACAGAGCCACTTATTAGGTCCCCATTTATTAGTCTTCATTTGTTGGTTACTAGCACTAAGCCAGCTGGGGACTCCTTTGGGAGCAGTGTGTTAGAGGAAGACAGAAAGACACACTTCCTGCCCCAAAGATTTTCCAGTTTAAGAAAAACAATTTTTTTCTTGGATGACACAGCAAATCAAAATATCCCAGATCCTGATCCAGATACTTCAGCTGCCAGGGGTGGTATTTACTATAGCATCACAAGAGAGCACTTCAATAACATGGTGGTATTTCAACTCTTTGGAGCAGAGCTGTCCAGCTGAGGACATGTTGTTTCATCTCTCGGCCTCAGCTTCCCCACAAAGACACCAAACTGACCTATTAGGTGGGCAGCTTGTGTTAATTAATTAGTTAAGATCTATAAAATGCTTTGAATCATCTGTGGTGATCACAATAGCCGAAGCACCTTTCCATTATTAATTATCTTGCTCCAGGGAGTTGGAATTCTCTTGCCGCTCCATTATACGGCCAGAAAAATTGAGCTGGCAGGAACTCCTCTCCTGAAAGATGAACAAATCACACAGACAGGCTTAAATTCAGGGATTTTCCACTTACTCATCCTGAACTCAGCCTAAAGGTCCTTACTCAGCTATTACCTACCCTTCACCTGCAAATAATATTATGAATGTCAACAGGGGTTTCCCTAGCGAAAAGGGAATAAAAACAGAGGAAAGGTCGAATGTGCAAGGCCTGATTTCCTTCCCAAAAGCAAAATGGACTGAGGCAACGGTTTATCCTACCTAACTGCAGGCGCATGGCAGAGACAAGGTTTGTAGGTATTTCCAGAGAGTGGAGGTTTGCATGTGTGTGACTTGGTGCTCTCTTTCCTCTGAAGGACATGGACATGAAGGAAGGGGGATGTGCTCTGAGGATGGGTCTGGGCTCACAGCATCCTGATGAGCTGACCAGCTGGCTGATAACTGGGGCTGGAAAAGGTCCTGAACTTCCCCTTTGAGGGTGCACTAATTTATCATAGAATCACAGCATGGTTTGGGTTGGAGGAGACCTTAAACTCATCCAGTTCCAATCCCCCTGCCACAGTCAGGGACACCTTCAACTAGAGCAGGTTGCTTTGTCTGTCTTTTCCCCTTAGCTATTGCTTTTCACCATTTGTAGATAGCTGGTATCTCAG
>NW_009912199.1:7721-32452 GCF_000696875.1 Nestor notabilis
GCTGTTGTCTTTCTTCGCCCTTCCCCTACTAGAAGTCAAACCAGTCAATCTGGAAGAAGTTATGGGGAGCAAGATTGCCTAAAAATCATTTTATTAAGAAAAATTAGCAGAGAGCATTCAAAAATGTGACAGAGGGAAGCAGTCTGGAGACAATACTCCAAGAGTTCAGAGATGCTGAAGCACCAGCCTGATCAAGATGATCTGCCCCATTGTCATAGAAAGGAAAATATCTTCACTGGGCAATTGCAGACTATTTTCTTCTTGAAACTATGGAAGAAATCACAGTTATGAAGAATCAGTTGGCAGCAAGTGAAAAACAGTCTTTTACTGGCTGTTTTACACAACTATTCCAGGAGAAGACTCACTATCATCATACCACCTTCCTCAGCTCAAGGGAAGTCTACATGTCTTTGCAGTAAGTGGCATCTGAGCTTCACCTGGTAATGATGTGGTTTAAAGAAGACTCAAAATGTCAGGTGTATTTATTCCTTCAGTGGATAATACACGTTTTCCATGTATTGAGGATCTCAGGTGCTAGAAGTCCCCAGACCTTTAGAGTTTTGCACTGATAGTTTGACACTTAGATGGACTACAACAGTGATGGTATTGGTCCAAGAAAAAGATTTGGCCCTATATCATTCCTATCATGCCTCAGAAATGCATTTCTGTGGAGCCCAGTCAAATTGATTCATGGTGAATGCTCCATCCCTGACAGTGTTCAAGGATGAGGCATGGGCAACCTGGCCTAGCGTGAGGCATCCCTGTCCATGGCAGGGGGTTGGAACTAGATGATCATATGGTTCTTTCCAGCCCAAACTGTTCTATGGTTCTATGATGATCACCCAAGAATTAAACCAGGGGTGATTCTGGAGCAAATTAAATTGAGTGCAGTGATGTGGCACAATGGATCAGAATGTGAAATGAAGGAGGAAGACTGCAGCCAGGCAGGGCAAAGTTGAGGCACCATCCATGGCATAACCTGGTCAGATCAAGGGTCCAACAAAGCTCCCATTAAGAGCTTCTATTTGACAGCCACCACCCCACTTTTCCCTCCTCTTTGTGTGAACACAGACACGCTGTACCTAAATGTGAGTAATTAAAATCAAGGCCAGGTCCAGATGCAGAGCTCAAGTGGGGCTGGGCTGGGCTTACAAAACACACACCAACAGAGCAACAACAAAACCCCTTAGCAGTACAGGAGAAAATGCAGACTGCATGGAGAAAGGCATTGGAGGGGAGGTGTGGGCTCAGCCTTCGCCTTCCTTGGGGCCTGGAGCATCACACACATTCTTGCAGAGGCAGTAACCGAATCCACATGGTGCAAAGGCCTTGGCAGATAAGTGTAATTTAATTGAGTGAGCCCCATACCTGAGGGGAGAGGAAACTTGTTTATTTGGAAACAAAACTTGTTTTTCTCATTTTTTTGGTTTGTTTTGTTTAAGCCTCGAGGCCCTTTGGAAGTCTGTGCCAAGACAGTGTGCATGAGTCCTATCTTCTTTTAACCCTGCTTCTGCTGATTCAGACAAAGAGGCAGGACAAACAAATGCTGTTCTAGGTATGAAGTCCAGAAAGGACTATTAGAGAATTAGAGAATGCTAAAAAAGAAAGTATCTCATTCCTGACTTTCCTGTTGCTTCCCCAAAGAATAGTAGAATCACAGAATGCTTTGAGTTGAAAAGGACCTTACGATCATCTAGTTCCAAGCCCCCTGCCACGGGGGCATGCCTCACACTAGAGAACACATTTGGATTGTGTTTTAGTCTCTGGCATTTGAGATGGCAAGGGAATATTTTGATCATAGTCATGGTAAAGCTAGTGAAAAAAGGAAAGAAAGCAGAAATATCCTTAAAAATCATTTGGTTTCAGGAGCTGAAGTTTTAAAGGAAAGCAAAAAATGCCATGAAAAGCCCAGGTAAATCTCTGTAGAATTAGTGGGATACACAATGACAATCCTCTAACCTGATCTGCATCACACACTTACAGCAGGTTAATGAGCCTAGAAAGCAAGTTGTGGCCTCCCCAGAATATCTGAGGACACAAAGGTTGAGGGGAAGAAAGGGATAGGGAAAAACATTCAGAATTTGCAATTGCCAATAGCTAAGGGGTTGGAAGCTTCCCACTTGAAAATCCATGCACAGCTTTGCACTTTGCAACACAGTTCAGCTTTCCAGGGACATCCCAGCTTTGCTGTTCCTACTCAGCAGGCAGAAAGCAAAGAAGACTACTGTCTGTACAGTGACATTAAATCCCTTGTGCGAAACCAACAAGCAGCTTATTTAATGACCACTTTCCGGAGGTGAGTAGCACAAAACTGCATGAAAATCATTCCTCTCTGAAATACTGAGCTCTTGGCTTATAACATTGGAGCTGCTCACTTTTTCATGCACTTTCCTCATGACTTGGATTCAGTTTGCCCCATCAGCAGATGAGAAATGGAGGTAAAGAGAGGGTAAGTGGCAGGGCCAAAATTAAAGCAATCATGTACAAGGGAAGTCTCTCCAGGGTGTTGTTTTCAGCTTGTGGTCTTGCTCTGTGTTAAGGCTTCAGAGAAATGAAAGGTTGTACTAGAAAACGTTCTTGTGCCAGAGGTGAGAAGAGTGATGCACGTTTTCTCTCATTGCTCTTGTAGTTTCCAGTTTGGCAGCATGAGAGCACTGAGGCAGAGACAGCAAAAGGTGCAATGGACATGAGAAAGAAAGTAAGAATAAAAGCAGTATTCCAGCCATGCAGAATCTGGATGCAGTACAAGTCCCATGTCTAGGCAAAGCAAACCCTTGCTCAATCCCTTGGGGAATGTAAGTTTTCATCTTCTCCCAGGTTTCACCCTATCTCTGGATCCAGCATACTATCAGACAGAAGACCAAAGGCCCGCAATTGTTGCAGAGATTTCCACTTGCTTGTGGATGCAGCAAAGGACACAAGGGTGGAGAAATTTAATAAACAGAGCCTTTGAGCTATTATCCATATCAAAACAATGAGATAAAAAATTACAAATGATTAGAAACTGTGCCAAGTGGTTGCACAAGCAGAGCTGAGCAATGAACCTGAAAATGCATTTCCATTGGGTGAAACATGCTCTCAGAAGGGAGGACACCAGGCCCGCAAAGAAAATGTGGTAGAGTGAACTTTTAGTAGGTGACAGTTCAAAAGGAAGATGAGATACCAGGATATTTTTGGAAGGGAACTTAAATACCTGTGACACAGGTCCCAGATAGACAGAAGCTACAAGAGCCAGCTGGTTGCTGTAACGATCCCAAATTGCGCCTAGAGCAGAATGTGAGGAAAGAAAACATTTTAATCAAAGAGATGTTTAGAGGTCAATATGGATCCCTGTGTGTAAACCTTCTCATGCTCTAGTACCATCTGAAAATGGCGTATGGGTCTACAGATATCTAATCCAGCCTCTCAGTCACTACTGAGTACTATAAGTGCATGACAAACCTGTCCTCAAATTCACCTGGGCTGTCCCCACACCTTGCCCATAAAGGTCAGATTCATTTGCCCACAGAGACATCCAGTGTCGTATTAGGCATTGCAGTCATCATGCCTCCAGCTGCTTTCCAGAAGAAGGAAGTCTCCTGTAGGTAGTGTTGAATCCACCAGTCCCATGTGGATTTCTCAGGTCAACTATGATACATGAAAGGGTGCTGGGGAGGGACTCTTCATTAGGGACTCTAGTGGTAGGACAAGGGGTAGTGGGTTTAAACTTAAACAGGGGAAGTTCAGGTTAGATATAAGGAAGAAGTTCTTCACAGTGAGGGTGGTGAGGCACTGGAATAGGTTGCCCAAGAAAGTTGTGAATGCTCCAACCCTGGAGGCATTTAAGGCCAGGCTGGACAGAGCCTTGGGTGACATAGTTTAGTGTGTGGTGTCCCTGCTCATGGCAGGGGGGTTGGAACTAGATGATCTTAAGGTCCTTTCCAACCCTAACTATTCTATGATTCTATGATTCATTGAAATGGTACCAGATGTCTGTGTCTGGACAACTGAATCCCATCCTAAAAGTGGGATTAACGTGGAAATTCCAGTATCTAAATTTAGGAGTCTGTGCATGAGCACCATGTTTACATAAGCCAGGTGGGGTTCTTGGAATAAATGGGATTTTAGGGCTCTGTTGGCGACTTGCACATAGGTGTGTGGTGCTGTCTAGATCCAATAAGGTATGTGAGATGTCCGCATGGGGCTGGCGCAGGATCTGCTGGAGACTTGTGCCCTTTTGGAGCAGCCACTGGAGTCCAGGTAGAATATCTCACCTTGGCTAAAATAGCACCACAGGGCTGTATGGACAACCAAAGGTCAGGCTTTTCAATAAAGAGCTACTTGTCACTCCCCTTGCATTGCTGTAGGCACCCTGCGTTACTTGTTAGACCTCATTCACTGGTCCGCCTCTAAGTGCACTGGGAGTTTGTGCACATAACGGACAGGTAGACACCTACATGTAGGCACCTAAATATGGGTGAGGTGATCTGTGGTCTGAATCCTACCCTAAACCACTGATAGCATTTCTCTGAGTGTGATCTTTCAATGGGATGTGGAAATGCCATTTGGATAATTCTTTCCTTTAGTGCCTTGTGAAACTACCGCCTGGGAGGGATCCACAAGACTCACTGAAGTCAGGATATTGCTGCTATTGCTTCCGCTTTATCTACAAGGCTTGGTAACCTTCCAGATCTGGAAATCAGACTGGTTTGACGTGATTTTGTTATTAGGAATCTGTTTCTTATCACTTCCTTGTCCACCAGGGTTGAACAAGGTACCCTCAATCAGCTATTCCAGTATCTCTGTAGATGCTGAAGTTAAGGCAACACTCTACGATCATTGGAGTTTTCTTCTCTGCCTCTTCCTTCCACCTTTTTAAAGGCAGAGTTTATGACAACCTTTCCTACAACTTCTTCTCATGTTCTTGTGCACACTTACCTTCTGCCACTCCTTGGTGAACTCCTCTGGAGTGTGTAGGATCCCAGCATCTGTGAGGCAGGAATTAAGGAGCAAACCAGAACATTGTACTTTATCTCCCTGTCCTCCCAGGCTGACTGAGGACAAAAGGCCCATGAAGCATGATTTTGTATCCTTAGCCATCTGGGCTGTCACTTAGCATCTTATGAGCTTGGATGCCCCTAAGTATGGAGGAAATTGATGGATTGGTGCCTAGATTCCACAGAGATGGGCACATTAAGAACCTGTAGGCTGGAAGATTGAAGAGATATTTAAAAAGCCCTGCCCAACAAATTGAGATGCACTCACACTTTGTATTAAGGGCATGAGCTGTCCCAGATAGTGGCTAATAGGTGAAAGACAGCCCTGGCTCGGCTCTTGAGTAATCCAGGACCTGCCCACCCCAGTGCATCCAACTGATCTAAACAGTCTGTAGCCTGTTCCTTCCCCACTTTGGACTTTGGCCTCTGCTCCAACCTCTGTTCTAATTGTTGTAAGCATCTGGACTCGGTTAACTTTTTTTTTCCTTCCTTATTTGGTCAGTGAAGAATTAAAAAGGAACCCTTAATACTTCATTTTTCTATGTGTCATTAAAGAAAGGTGTCCTGTGTGGAGGGACACCGCTGTCATGATTTTTGGGGCATAGTCTGCCTTGCAATGGATGACAAGAAGGTTAAAGCAGGAGGAATCTATCCTGGAGACAGCTGACTTGACTTACTGCACAAGCCCCCCACAGCACTATATCACGGGCAGCCAGCCCCAGGCCTGGCTGCAAGAGATGGTTAGAAAACATCTGCCAGAATCATTTTTAACTGGGAACAGTATTTTTTGGACACAGCTTAATACCACCCCCCCCTCCCCCACCACCTCCAGAGCCTTTTTCATGGAAGAGTAGAGATTTCAGTGAAAGATCCCACAGAAAGAACATCAGTGTAAGATGAATTCCAGAAAGTAAGGGGAAAAAAAGCAAACCCAGACCTTCCAAATAATCTTTTAGATTTCTGGAGATTCATTTTTCTCGTGTTATCTTTGTCCTGGAGTGATCATTTTTACAATTTTCCATGGTGTGTCAGTGGTAAAGGCTGTATTAGGGAATGTGACTATCAGGATGTCATAATAGAGTCGTGGAAGTATTCTCTTATTTTCTTTTGTTTGCTTTTTCAAATCATTTAAGGCAAATACTATTTAGCACTGACTGAAATATCTTATCTTCCTTTCTAGATCAAAGTGCCTCCTGTTTGTGTTGTAATTAATAAGTAATGAAACACCTTAATTACAATACAAACAGGAGATACTTTGATCTGGAAGGGGAGATAAGGCATTTCACTCACTGCTAAGTAGCAGCTGCTCATAATGATTTTGAAAAGAAAATAAAAATAGAATATTTAAACAATTTGGGGTCATTATGGCATGCCAGGAGTACCTGCCATAACATAGGAATAGATAATATAAATATAATAAAATACTATTAAAATCCCATAAAATAGCCAAAGAATTTCTTGAACTATGTTTTTGGAGTGAAAATTCCCTCATCCAGGCGGTTTCAAAAGTAGTTGGTTTTGTTCTGGTTCCAAGTGAAAACAGTAGAAGTTCCTGGGAAAATGGGAATGTGTGAGCATCAGTCTCTTCTCGCTCCTGCTTCAGTTCCTTTTATTTCACTGGATAAAAATGGATAAAGACCATCCCCCCAGCTACAACTTCTTGCCCGTGAAATAGGGCTGCTTTTGCAGCACCCTGGGCTTTGCTGGGGAAAGCTTATTTGCCATCGAGAAGGGTGGCTACACATTGAAGCACATGGTCTAACTGCTGAGTTCAATCTAGAGAAGCTGACACATCTGGTTCATGTTTGGATCATGCTGCAGCAACAGCAATGAGAAGACCTCACTGGCTGGGAGGAGGGGCTGCACTGTGCAAGGCCATTTCTCCAGAGGTGTCTTTTGGAGAAGCTGTAATGTCACATCAGGAAGAGAGGTGGGACCTCTGCACAACTTTGATGTCCTCATCCTTTGACGGAGGCTATAGCCAACCTTGGTTACATCCTCTTTCTTCTGCATGGTTTGGCAATGATTAGCGTTCACTGGTCTTACAATATAAAATTACCTTGAGGAAATTGCTCGTCCATCACTTTCAGGTTTCTTCCAGAAATTCAGTCAGAAATTCGTACAGAAATAAACATTTTCCAAGAGAAAAGGAAGCAAGCCAAGGCGAGCCAAGCCAAGCTAAGTCAAGCTAAACCCAGCTAAGCCAAGCTTTTTTATTTCTTTTTTTCATAAACTTTAATAATATGATGCTAATGGGAGGTAGAATAATGTAAATGTATACCTAAATAAGGATAAAAATGGGAAGTTGGATGGGTATCATATTAAATGGTGATGAACTCAATTTTTACTACAATTTAACTCATTTAACTTTGACTACAATATAAATTAAACTAAAATTTTACTATGTTTTCTTTCATAGCAGAAGTAATTTCTAAGAAGAGTAATTCTTTGATGAGCTAAGCTTAAAAGTCAGAATGGAGAAGAGCTTTCCTTTTACAAGAGTCCTCTACTGTTCTTCAGTCATCTTTGGGATGGTCTCAGGAAGGTATTATCCTCATGCCCATGAATAGATAATACCTGGATCTGCATAAGTTCAGAGACCAATGGTGGGATCAGCAAATAAGGAACAAACACACTTTAGATAGATATCTTTCCGAAATTCATCTTCATCTCTTAATATTTCTAATGTTATCTGCATGAAGGACCCCTGTTTAGGGGGAATCTATCTCACTTTTCTTGCCACTGCAATTATCCTGTGGCAAACAGGTTCAAATGTACTGTTTAGTCCAGGTGTTGTGCTCACCTACCTCATGAACTTACAGTTGGAAGCTTTTAACACAAAGATTCCCTTGAACTTTGTACTTTGTCCCACCTCAGGCTTCTTCCTTGGCTCTAATTGCAGTGATAAATAATAACCATCTATTTTTGCATACAATAGAAGTTTGATGCCCTCTACTAAGGAAGTGGTTAAAGCTGCTTTTCCACCTACTCTGGAAAGATTCCTAGTAATGAAAACTTCTCCATGAAGGAATGTCTTTATTTTCTTTATTTTTTTTTTGGCCTGTTCCCAGGTTCTTAAAAAAAAAAACAAACCCTTAAACCATGATGTCTCTTTCTTGTTGTGTAGCTCTGTCATGCCCATCTTTATTTTCTGGATGAAGCACCAGACCATATGAACATTACATGAGTAATAATTGACCACCTTGGCCAGCACAGCAATAATGAATTCAGTAATTTACTTTTGGTTTAATTCTGTCTTGAATAATTGTGAGTGTAATGGCATCATGTTGCATAGTACTGAGCACTGAACTGGGTCCCTCCAAAGAGAAATACGTGTTCTGGCTGCAGCTGGAACTCCAAACTCGGGAATGAGAGATTTTAATGGTTCTGCAGTTGCTTCTGTTGACTAAATGACCAAGACTCAAAGAACCACAAGTTGGTATTTGTTTAAAAAGCATGACCTGATCTCATTCAGAGCACTCAACTCTTTTTCTGGCCAAGGAACTCAGTCCCCTGATGGACTAATACAGTCTGAATTTCCTTTGAATTACACCTCAGAAAGTGTGTAGTGCAGTGGGAAAAAATGCTTCATAAACTGATTGGAGAAAAACATTTCTCATTTCTGAAATGTTGAACATTTTTCAAACTAAATGCAGGAAAAAAAAATAATAAAAATCAACCAGTCAACGCCTTCTGCCCAGACAGATTAAAACCAAAAATACCCAAATAATTGACATGTACAATTTTGATCATAGAGAAACATTTTGTTTCAAGAAAAAAGGACATTTGATTTTGATAACGTCAAAACATGATATTTTAATATTTGGCTTGCTGAAATACGAAGCATATCCACAAATACAGCATATTACCGTGAATACACGCTCAAACGAGGCTATTGAAATATTAGCCAAATGAAGTTGTTTAATGCTTTCCTGTTAAAAAAAAAAAAAAAACAACAAAAAAGGAAGGGAAAACCAAACCCTCTTAAGGTTTCTTATTAAAAATTCCAACAAAACACTTGACTCTTAATAAAATGACATTCACTGATGACAAGATATCTTCATCAACATTTTCTGATCTAGCTTGATTTCTTTCTGCAGTTCCTTTTGAGGAAGAGATCATTTCTTTTAACTACTTATTTGCTGTAATTGCATTAACATTTGAGTTGTTACAACTTCTACCTCAGATTGCTCAGACAGAACGTTTCAGTCCCAGCTGCTTTGCTGTAAAGACAAAACCCTGAACTTGACTGAAATAAAGTGATGTCTGATTTCCAAGGAGGAACTTTCTCACCTTGGTCAGCTGAGCAGGCTTAGAAACAGGAGACTATTTCCTCCATAATAAGGTGCATTCTCACTGTCTGGAGGACACAGAGCTACAGACCAAGAGAATAAGCCCTGCTGATTTCATGGTGACACGGGCCAGGCAGAGACTACACAGGCTGTTATGTAAGAAGTTTTCCTGCAGGCCCAGAGTTACTCATGATCAAGGTCATGGCAAGGGCTCTCCCTGATGGTGTTTCTGTCTGGGTTCCCAAGGTCCTTTCTACATCTCATTGTGGTTGCGTTTCTTCATGCACCACAACTAGAGACATCAGCTTTCTCCTTCATCAAGTGGAGGTGAGGGTGGTAGGGCTGGTGTTCCAGGGAAATACAAGCCATCATCTCATGTGGGCTGATGATTGTGCATTAACCTTGTTGATGGAAAGTGCTACTAAAGCAGAACAGAGCCATGTATGAAATTAAGGTACATTTCTAGCTTGCGGTCATGCATCTTGCTGCTTTGCTCCCTCTTGCTAAAGGCAGATCTTCTCCAAATGGTGGAGAATTAAGAGTTATTAGACCGTGCAGCCCATCTCCCTGCCAAGGTGGTGATGTTTCCCACAATCTCTTTATTGTCTGCTGAAGTTGTAATCTCTCTCTAAGCAATGGGGCCTCCAGAATTTCCTATGAGGGACACTTCTGTAGTTGTCCAAACCAAAATGAACACTGGAGACATAGTATGTGGGTCCAAGAGGAGAATTAGGATATTGCCCTTTGGTTTAGCCCACAAGTAAATCTTCTTGGATCTCAGGCTCCTTTCTTGCTGTTTCATACACATAGGAGAGCCAGAACTGCATGAACCAATATTTGTGTAGATCTATCCCTTTGGCAAAGCACAATGTCCTGGCCCAGCTTAAGGACAGCTTTCAGTCTAGTTGTCTTTGTTTCTCCATTTTGATGTCTGACCTTACAAATTGTTCTTCCATTTTTTTTCTATTTTCTTCCCACTCCCCTTGTCCCTTCCCCTCTTTCTTCATGCCACCAACATTAAATAGCTCAAGGCTGTATTTAAAGAACTGAGAAGCTGCAAAGAATCAAGTAGGATAATGGGAAGAAAGGCTCAATGGTTCCCCCGGGACTTATCATGGTTTCTCTCCAACTGTTTTACATGGAGTCGAAAGTTCAACCTCACATTTTCTGGAAAGGAAAAAAAAAAGAAGTAAAGAAAGAAAGAGGACAAGTCGTGATGTGGGAATCTTTGGACTGTGATGAAGATGGAAGGCGCCACTCGAAAAAGCGGAGCTCTTCCAATGAGAAACAGATGTCCTACATGTTCCTAAACACATTCAGTCCGTTTTCAATTACACCAGAATTAGAGCAATAATGAGAAACAAAACAGGGTTGTTGGTTGGGGTTTTTTTTCCCTCTCTCTCCTCCGTCGTCTTTCCTTTCTGCCCCAGATGGATCAGTAGCGTATCTCCAGATGACATCTCAGATTGCTTCCTAAAACAATGCTAATCATCTAATACTTCTAGCCTGACACTAATCTTTCCTTTCCTTGGTCTTATTTTCTTCAGACAACTGAACGTGCGACCAGTCCTACAATCTCAGCTGTTCATTAGACTTGATGTGAAAGGCTTATTCTGCTCATTTTCTGCTTGTTAGAAGCTCATTGATAGCGACACTTTTATGTTTTTTGAAGGGTTTGTTGTTTTTTCCAAACCAAGATTTGACCAAACATCTTTCTTTTCTTAGCTGTGGGATTCCTTATGAATGCAAGAAAGAGGGAGAGATTTGTCTTGAAATACTGCATGTTAGAATCAGAAAGTAGCCTGAACTACCGTTTAAATTCTCTTTTCCTTTTTCCCAAAGCAAGAAGAGATTTTGCTCAGTATTTCCTCGGTTACTCAAAGGAAAAGTTCACAGCAAAAGCAAACTAAAGAACATCCAAAACACCCCTTTCTGTCTAAACTCTCTCCCCAGCTGTTTTGGCAAATCTGGCTTTTAATCCTATTCCTCACATGCAGGTTGCTTATAGTAGGCTAATCATTAGAATAGAGTCGGACCCAGCAAGTGCCTCTCTGGTTTAAGCAAGGAACTGAGAGACAGAGGACTTTGGAAATCTGAAATCCGTGAAGATTATGGGCCTAAAGCTCATGTCATTTAAGGACACAAGGATTAACACAAAGTGATCTGAAGGATCCTGTTCCTCCTGGTGGAGACATCCTCCACTGGGCTGTCCTGCTAGGGCTCGCAATGAACAGCCTGACAGCTCCAAAGCCTCAGAAATCTCAGGTTTGAACATTGTTTTCTAGGTGAGGCTGGGGAAACACAGGAGAAAATCTGTGCTCATGCTAGGGGGAAGGTAGGCTTGCTCATGCTTGGTGCAAGGACGTGCTTGCGTGAGAACAGAGAAACACCAAGTGAAAACTGACTGACTCCTTAAGGACACATGTCCACATCACTGGGTTCTCTACAGTATCTAATGAACTTGTGCTGAAGTATTTCCCCCAGTGAAGCATCATGAAAGCCTCCTTCTCTCTCCGTTTTCATGACACTTGCAGAGGTTGCATAGATTCAAGACCTCAACTCTGCCTTCAGAGCTGCTTGTGGCTAATCTGCTTGCTCAATATGGGGGGGGGGGGGAAGGGAAGAAAAGACAGACCCTGTGGCCATGTAGATTTTGTAATTCTGTAGGAAACCAGATGATAATGTATTAATTAAAATAAATAATCTCTTGCAAAAGTACAGAGCTCGTGGGGTGGGAATAGAGCTGGCAGGGCTTTTGTTACAGGTGGAAAAGGACTGAGCATCACTGCAGCCCTGTCCAGCCTCCATCTGCCCACGGTGGTTCTTTCCCAAACCCACCATAGGTGAGCAATGCCTGGGCAAAACATCAGGCACATGGAAGGAAGTGCTGTGGGTTGCAGGCCAGGCGTGCCGGAGCCCTCACCCTCTTCCCTGGTGTGCACAGACAGAGGCTTGAACTGATGCAAAGGAGTTGTGTCAATTCTTTGGTAAACCAGGGGGTCCCACACAAGGTGGAGAGCTCATGCTGCTCTCCCAGGTCCTCTCCTGCATTTAGGAATGTGCATACAGAGGGATGTGTGTATAAGGGGCATGCAGGGGGTACAGAGATGGGAAGACAGTGAGCTCCCAAAATGTGAAGCAGAGCCACTGAACTGATTCCTCCTCAGTGGGGTGTTGCAGGTGAATGATGGGGCCACAGCCATGTACTTGACACCTGGGAAGGGATGAGCTTTTCTGCATAAGGCCCAAAGTGATGCCTTCTCTGAGAAGTGCCCCTGGAAGGGATGGCAGAGCAGGGCTCTGCTTTCCAGACCAAGCCAGACCCCTTCCACTTCCAGAGTGCTGCTGTCCTCCTCTCCACATCCCTGTATTGGGCAAGGGTCTTGCAAACCACGTCTAATCCTACTACCTTCAACATGCCATAACACCATCACCCTGGTTTTCATGCCTATCTGATCTGTGGCTGGATCCACTTCCCTGTCCTGCAGTCCTCAGCCATGAACTGAGGACAGTCACCTTCCAAAAACTTCCTCTCTCTGCCTTCCCCTCCCCATAAAAAGGGTCATTGTGTATTCCTGACATTCACAAGTCCAACACTCACTTATCAGGAGCATAGTCCCTTTTTTCTTTCCCTTCCCCTCCATACAAAGCTAATTTACAGGAACCCACAGCCTCTGCATGGATATTGTTTCTCTCTTTTTGTACCCTCCCTTATTTCCCTGGAGATTGTTCTATGAGAAAGAACAATAAAAGAAAATAAATTAATTCCTTGCTTTTTGCTTTTTTCCTTCTCTATTTTTTTTTTTTTTGGTAACGCTCTGCGTATTCTAATTAGGAAAACAAAATGAGACAATAGAAACCCCCCATCAACTGCTAAGTTTTGATGGGATGTGCTGGGTGGGATGTGCCTTGCGGAAAGATGCCCCCTTGCACAAAGAGATGGGAGACACGCTGGGGGGGCCACGCTGCGAAATGCAGCATGTGACATCTGAGTTCATCCCTTGTAGCACAGAATGAGTAGCTCAGCCTCAGATCTACCCTGATGATACGAGCCCGAGGCTGCTGTGCTCTCACTGAGGCGCTCAGAAGGGTTTATTACCTCTGGGCTGAGGCAGCTGAACATCCTCCAGCCTTCAGCTGGCCCCGATCCAGGCAGCTCCTGTGTCTCCGAACCGCAATTCCTGGCTCTTCCAGATCTGGGGTTAGCAGGGGCAGGATTAACACAGGCCCAGGCCATACCCTGACCTGCTTTATCGCTTCTGAACAGCTCCACAACTGCGCTGATCCACGTTCTGGAAACCCTGGGAGCCGCTGCTCTGCATGTACCTGCCAAAGCAGTAAAGCCTGAGGCTGCTCCGGGGCCACGGAGATGCTCTGCCTTGGCCCTGGCTCAATAGCGTGCTGCCAGGACGCAGACAGGGGTGGGCTACCACCCCAAAGCAGTTGATTTGCTTCATCGTGTTGCTTGAAGACTCATTGACTGTGTTCAGTCCCCTCTCCAGGACAACCCACCCAGCCCCTTTGCCGTCAGCCTGCTCCCATGCTTATCTTAGCACCTTCTCCAAGAGACCTGAAACCCTCCTTATGCACATGGAGGTGACTTACATAGGACAGACTTCTAGCTTCAGGAGTGTATAGAAGCTTGGTCACTGTTGGCTTTATTCGTAGGGTGCAGAACAGGGAGCCAAGAGATCCTCCCTGCGCTCCTGAGCTCCCACACAACCTCAGATGCTTTCTGATCTCCTATCTCCATGCAATGGGAGTAGTGGGGCCATGGTCTCGGTTGATGCCTTCAGGCTTGACTGCAACTCAGAGGTAAGGTGAAATTGCAGGTTTGGTTGAGGCTGCTCTAAGATGGAGCTGCCATGCCCTCTGCCATGCCCTCTGCCTGCACCCAACTCTGCCATTTCACAGCAGCTTTCTAATAGATTTCATAGACCTCAGAGCAGCCATCCAATATCTGAAGGGGGCCTACAAGGATGCTGGAGAGAGTATCTTCATCAGGGACTGTAGTGATAGGACAAGGGGTGATGGGTTCAAACTGAAACAGGGGAAGTTCAGGTTAGATATAAGGAAGAAGTTCTTTACTGTGAGGATGCTGAGGCGCTGGCACAGGGTGCCCAGAGAAGTGGTAGATGCTCCATACCTGGCCGTGTTCAAGGCCAGGTTGGAGAGAGCCTCGGGCAACATGGTCTAGTGTGAGGTGTCCCTGCCTAGGCCTAGTATCTTCTCAAACATGGGAGTACAGTATCTACTCAACATGGAATAGTGGAAGGTGTCCCTGCCCATGGCAGGGGTTGGACCTAGATGAGTTTTAAGGTCCCCTCCAACCCAAACCAATCTGTGATTCTATGAGTAAACTACAGTTGCTTCACACCAGAGCATTTAAACTCCTCTCAGAAGCAATATTTTGCTGCAGATTTAATCAACCTCTTTTCAGTACATGATGAATAATGAGTAGTAAAAGGCACTGATCTATTGAAAAAGTACATATTTTAAATTATTTTTGACACCAGATATGCAGTGGAAAATGTCTCTTTTTCATTTAAGTAGTCGTGAAGGCTATCTATCTGCTTTGTTCCTTGCTCATCTAAGAGGTACGACATGGAAGTCTCTTATGGAACAAAGAGGAGACCGTGGCTTTGAATTTACATTCTTAATTCTTCATTTCTTAATTGCTGAGCATTCGATTTCTCAACTTTTCCATTTCATTAACCTTTGTTATTTGCCTGCAATATAAACTCCTCTTGCAGATTGCCAAGGGAAATCATAAACAATTTGGCTATTCCTTGGCCTCTCCTGAAATCCACCATCATGAAGACAGCTGAGGTAAAACAAAGTCAGCTTTCATGAAAGCCACCTCAGCCTTTCCCTTTACACCTCTCTGACTGTGTCCTTGGATGGGCTTTCCAGTGTTTGCAAATGAACTTCAAGCCCCATGAACTGGCGTTCAAAACCTTGTATTTTAACACTTGTGGCCAGATGGAAGCAGTTCACAACCCTTTACCCCTCCCTGGTCTGCAGCAAGTTTTTAACAAGCCTTCCTGCTTCTGTTCTTAAAGTACACAAGATTAAATCGATATTAAGACTTTTCACGTGACAGCCTTTAAAATGCAACAATTAAGAGACCAGATTATTGTTGAAAACCTGGATTCTGCGTTGGCGCAGCTGGGGTACCTGCAAGCTCTGAGCAGTGCAATGGCAAGTTGGTATTTGCCTGATGCTGTGTCACTTAAAAGCCCTCTATTTTTTTGAGTTTTAGACCATCTGGAGGCTGAGTTTCTGAGATATTAATGTCTGGGCATGGCATATTTGGGAATTTGGCTATTTCCTTGAAGGAGCTATTCCTAAGCAGGCTATATGAACCCTGCACCTCAGCTCTTCTCGCACCCTGGGGCTGCACCCTGCTATCTCAGCATATACACTATACACCAGGTCTCTTGGCTGCCTAGTTCTCAAATTAATGCTTTTACATTGAAAGATACCAATGAACTGAAAACCAAATTGTAGGTCAGCCCATATTCCACCACATTCCACCACAAATTATTTTTGTTTCAACTTGTAAGGCATTAAAACTGTGGAATACAAAAGAAAAGCTTTAACTGTGTGGGAAAATCCTACAGTGAATGAGTCCCATCCCTTTGCCCTTTTCCTCCTCATTTTAGTTTTACAGGATATTTCGTTTTTTCTGCATTCTGTTTGAGAAGGGAGAGGTCTCAGGCTGTATTATAAGGTGAAAGACTTTGTTTTGTGTCTAATCAGACCCCACAACACATACACACCTATATATGGACACAAACCTGAAGCCTTCAAAAACCTTCCCATTTATATTTAAAGGATTCTAGCTCCCAAACAATGATAAAACTCAGACCAAGGAAAGTTCATAGGAAATACTATGACGTAGGTGCAAAATTTCCTGTTTTCCAAGATGACAAATGTCAGCAAAAATGTCCCATGACTTTAAACCAATGAGCCAATTCCTTTCAAACAGACAAAACAAACTAAGAGATACCTTAGAAATCCATGAAACAAGCCAAGTGTGAAGAATAGCTTGAGCTATTTTTAAGTTTTATGTCTCCAAGAATTGTAATTGGGAAGAAATGGAGAAATGTATTTTTTTTTCCCTTATTATTTCTTTCTCTTATTAGCTTCTTTTGTATTGGTACATGTTTAGATGTATTAACTTTTAACCACATCTCTCCCAAAACATATCCAGTTAGAGTAAGCGAAATTTTAACACAAAGGGAATTAGCTATGAAATGTGATGGGAAATTGAAAAAGAGACAGATTTCAATTCCAATTGATTATTAAGATTACTTTGTGCAATTCACTCAACCTATACATAAGGTAATGCATCGAGAACTCCAAAAACGATTAAGAAGGCCTCCTCAAAGCATTTCATGCAATGCTTTGTGGATTTTAAGCTCGCTGGGAAAGGCAGTGACTTGGTGATGAAATTCCTGTACAAGTAGGTAGATTTTAAATCCTAGTCATCACGACCAATCTCCCCCACCTTAGAGGATTACTCAGCTGTCTTAGCGCAATTTGCCTTTAGTATACCCAAGCACAGCATCCAGTAACAAAGACAGGAACTTTATTGCCCCTGGGGGAAAACAGAAGATGATCTCCTGTGCTGCATAACTAACTGTTAGGATTAAACTCCAGTCAAGTTGTAACTGAATTTAAATCTGAGGCCAAAACCATTTCTTAATGAGCTCTAACATCCACTGGAGTCAATGAAGTGTTTTCATGTTGCCTTTGTAAAACATACACAAAACCCTACAGCATCTCTTCATGCAATATTCCCTCTTAGGTGTTATCTGGTAGAATATCTTCTCCTGGGTCCAACAGAGCTGTGACCTCTTGCTACATACAGTGTAACAGGAATTATAGGTAATAGGCAAAGACTTACCATGGAGCTAAATTCTCACCTTCAGCTCTTGTGAGATGCCTCCTGTAGTCCTGCATCCAGCTCGGGGGCAACAACACAAGAGGGAGGTGGAGCTGCTGGAGCAAGTCCAGAGGAGGCCCTGGAGCTGCTGCGAGGGCTGGAGCAGCTCTGCTCTGGAGCCAGGCTGAGAGAGCTGGGCTGGGGCAGCTGGAGAAGAGAAGGCTCCTGAAGGGGACACCTTAGAGCAGCTCCAGGGCCTAAAGGGGCTCCAGGAGACCTGGAGAGGGGCTTGGGACAAGGGATGGAGGGACAGGACAAGGGGAATGGCTTGAACCTGCCAGAGGGGAGACTGAGATGAGCTCTTGGGCAGAAGCTCTTCCCTGTGAGGGTGCTGAGGCGCTGGCACAGGGTGCCCAGAGAAGCTGTGGCTGCCCCATCCCTGGCAGTGTTCAAGGGCAGGTTGGACACAGGGGCTTGGAGCAACCTGCTCTAGTGGAAGGTGTCTCTGCCCGGGGCAGGGGTTGGAGCTGGAGGAGCTTTAAGGTCCCTTCCTACCAAAACTGTTCTGTGACTCTAAATGGGCTCAAACCTCTTCCCTCACCATTTAGTGTGACTGATGCTTTACGCTCATGGGTTTGTGTCTGCATGGCTCAGGACAGAAGGGCTGTATCTCCACTGAAGATGGACTCCACTCAGTCTTGCACAATCATACACTGACTCTGTGTGATTTTTTTTAAGAGGCATTTAGTGTGCTAGGCAGATGGGATATAATTTTGGGAAGAACAGGGAGGTAATGCCTTCAGGAACACTGTACAAATAACCCATTGCAGTGAAGGACTGGAATAAAGCGGAGAAGCATATTTAGCATCAGCTCCATGGAGATCTGGAGGAAGAAAGGATAGCAAACTCCACAGCCTCACACCTGGGCAAGCTCAGCATCTCATCAGCACCCTGGCAGGGGGCCCAGACAGAGAACCTGCCCAGCATCAGAGCCTGCTGTCTGCTCGGAGCAGACCCAAAGGCAGGTCAATGTTTGCTCTCGGCAGGCAGCTCCGTCCCCCTCACACACAGACACAACACATGCATCTTCCCTCACCTCCCAGGAATTTGCTTTAGATCCCACACTAGATTGAGGGATGGCTCATGGAAAGGAGTGAAGGAACAAGAGAGCTGGGTGTGCTACTTGCAGTTTCAGGGTAGTCGCATGGGTTGCCCACCCCGATTCTTGGGTCTCCCAATAGTAATGAGCGACCAGGGAAGCGTGAAGGGTGTTCATGGTACCATTTCCACTCTTCCACAGGGAAGTGGTGGAATCAGTGTTCCTGTAAGTGTTCAGAAGCTGTATAGATGAGTCCCTTAGTGACATGGGTTAGTGGTGGCCTGGGCAGTGCTGGGGTAAAGGTTGGACTTAATGATATTAAATGTCTTTTCCAACCTTGCCGATTCTATGACAAAGGCAAATCCCCGCTGCTAAAGAGAAAACAGATTATTGTTTTCAATGACAAGGTTGAACGCTGTCCTCAGAAATGCAAGGAAAAGGGAATTTCTGGGAAGGTCAAAGCTTCCTGACACGTGGAAGCTAAAGATTATTATGTCAGCCATTTTTGGATATGCCTACACTGAGAAAAAGACTCAGGTGGCAGCTGCCCAGCAGAGAACTTGTGAGTTGGCCAAGCCCTGGTGTAAGCAGTCGCTGTGCTGAAGATGTCCTGTGGTCAAATGCCCTTGTGCTATGGGAAGCTGATACATCGTGGACCTTCCCCCCCATGAATCATCTCACTTGTACTTTTGTGGAGAGGGGAACTGTGGGAAGGCACTGGAGGACTATCAACACTCGAGCATCCTCTCTTCAGAGAAGGCTGTGACAGCAGAACAAGGTCCCAGCCCTCACCCCTTGCCAAGCCAACATGCAACCAAAGCTCTGCCATGAGGTGGGTGGTCCTGTGTGGAGGCAGAGATGGGATGGGGTTAATAAGAAATTCCAACTGGTTCCTTCTCCAGCTTGAGGTTACCATAAAGCTCTGAGCACAGCAGGGAGTGGTAGTTGAAGCCTTTTACCTCCTTCATCTTGCAGAGGAACCATAATTACTGCTCAGTTGGAGGTAGGGCTATTGCTACAACCGGGCCAGAAACTTGCTTGATGTACACCACGTGTATGTGTGACTTGGTTGCATAATGCTAATGATTAGTCCCAACTACCACTTGACAAGTTACACAGGCACTCTCTGGTTTAGGCTATGTTTAGCAAGTGGTAGGGAATCTGTCTGAAGCTGCCAGTTGGCAGAGAGAGCTTCACGTGCCCCCATGGATGGGAGCTCTTGTTCCAAAATGAGCACAGCAAAAGCTTCTTTCTCTGCTCAGCGCCTCCAGGGAAGTTGCTTAATGATTGTTTTTAAAGCTAGAGCTATAGGTTCTTCCCTAGGTCAGGGTCCAACAGAGCTAGATCCTGTACAAAACCATAATAAACAAGCCCTGCTGCAAGCAGCCTTGCAGCCAAGGCACAAGGCAGAGTCAGGAAACTTGGGTCCTCTCCTCAACTTTGCCAGGGTGTGATGTGATGGTGAGGGGTTTTCTTCACCTTTTGGAAATTACATTTTCTTGTTTGCAAAGCACAGAACTGCAGATGTTTTGCAGTGCAGTGTGCAGCCACGAGCCTTCGGTGTCTGTTCAGGCTGGAGGTACTTCAAAAGTGCAAAGTAGTTGTAAAGATTTTCTATTACTAGCATCTTTCCCTGCTATACAGTGACACCCACCTATGATTCAATTGTTAATCATGTTACAGAAAAGATCTTGTCTGATTGGGACACATATAGTTTATCAGTGGAGACTGCACACACCTGAGTGTAAAGTGATCTTGCACTGTGCTTAGCAGGGACAGAGGTGCTCACATCAGTAACTTCCTAGCCATAGGAAACAGGGAAAATGGCATGTGTGTGAGAGAGTTCTGAGAGCAGACCCAAGCACCCTCCCTTCAAACAAGAAGCTCTGGTTGAGTAGATCTCAGGCTTTGAGAGGAGGTTCATCTCCATACTGTAGACCCCTAAATCAGATGTTTATAGATGTTTCTGCATTAAGTCTCAAGCACCGCAGTATAATCAAGGAGAACAAGCTGACACCATCAGCAACATCCAGGAAGGTTTTTGGTTAAAGACAACATCTATGGCCTGACTAAAACCTAAAGGGGGCCTACAAGAAATCTGGAGAA
Source organism: Nestor notabilis (assembly GCF_000696875.1). NCBI lineage: Eukaryota > Metazoa > Chordata > Aves > Psittaciformes > Psittacidae > Nestor > Nestor notabilis. Next base: position 28,086 of record NW_009912199.1, read on the forward strand.
GGACTTTTTACTAAGAGCATGTAATGTCAAGACAAGGGGGAATGGTTTTAAACTGAAAGAGGATAAAATTAGATTAGACATTAGGCAGAAGCTCTTCCCTGTGAGGGTGCTGAGGCGCTGGCACAGGGTGCCCAGAGAAGCTGTGGCTGCCCCATCCCTGGCAGTGTTCAAGGGCAGGCTGGACACAGGGGCTTGGAGCAACCTGCTCTAGTGGAAGGTGTCCCTGCCTGTGGCAGGGGTTGGAGCTGGAGGAGCTTTAAGGTCCCTTCCAACCCGAACCATTCCATGATTCTATGACTCAATTACTCATATTGAGTCATCTTGTATTGCCTGGAAGGTCCTGAAGCAACTGTGACAGGCACACAGGGCCAGCAGATCTGATACAGGAACTACTGAAACCCATAGCTGGTAGTGGAAGGTGATGAATTCAGGGCTCCTGTAAACAGGAGCAAGTTTGAGCTGTTAGGGTTGGAGTAATGGGACTTAGCTGTACCTGCAAATCCAGATGTTCCCAGAAGCCTCTGTGCTTGTGAAGCTGTGAAGAGCTGCTGAATTTCATGGAGATCCTGTCATTTATACTTCTGCAAGGGCTGATGCAACACTCTTCTGCAACTCCCCAGGGGTCATGGTCCTGACTTCGAGGGCAGAAACCATCAAGCTGGGGACCCCAGCAAGAACTCTGTTCACAAAGCCCACAGTAGCCTGGAGAGGCCAGATTTAGTGCACCATGGCTTTGGTGGCCCATTGATAGCTAAAGAGAGAGGAAATAAAAATCAAAAGACTCTTCCTTCTGGTCTTTTGTCTCTGGAGGGAAAGCGAAGGCTTTGCCAGGCAATGCTTTGTGTCAAGCAGGCTGGACCTGCCATGGTTTGCAGACATGGGGCATCCCTTGAGATGCATCACAGACAACATTGTCAGTTAAACCATCGGTGTCTGCGTCAGTGAGACCCCACAAAACACAAAAAGGAGTCATTGGATCATGTGTAATGTGAAAGAGAGAGAAAAATACGTGTCGTTTTGGCCTGCAAATTATGTAATTCTTTAAACAAGCTATTTAAGCCCTGCCTGTGCTGATGAGCTGCGCTGATTCCCTTTTTAATTAGCACATGAATAGGTGAGGTAAGGTTCCCTGCACACCTAGGGAAGCAGAAAGATTTGTGACCCCGCAGCTGTTTGCTGCTGTTTCTGGAACCTGCCCCACACCCCTACATACAATGCACACAGCAGACATCCCTTTGCTGCCAAACCAGGGAGAGCACAAGCAAACTGAGCAGAATGGGGTCATTTAGCAGAATTCCCTGTGCAGGCAAGGGTAAAAATACTCCAAAATAAAGGAATTACACCAATGTCCTCAGGGTCAAGCCTAAACTGATGGTCCCATTATGCCCTGATGCTGTAGAAACACGTGGCAAAAGGCACTCCCTGCCCCAAAGAATTTAGAGGGTGAATAGTCATGGCAGAGGAGGTACAGCAGATTCACACAGAGGAACCACAGTGCAACATGATTCGAGCTCTGCCTGAGGTCTCAGAAGTGAAGCGGAGATCTAAGTCAGCTCTGGTTGCTGCCAGGCCGGGGATGCAGCTCTGGAGCTGCACCCATGGGTTTGGGGCAGGTTTCTGGGTTGTTGGGAGGTCTCAGGATGGCAATGTGGATCTACAAGGTGGGACACCATCAAACAGCTCTCTCTCTGTGCTTTGGGTGGCTTTCTCCTGGTTTTCCATTTCAAAAGCCCCAAATTCTCTTGGAGCCTGTCGAGCTGAGGACACTCAGCTGGAACTCAGTTTTGACTAGGGATAGACCAAATCATTACAAGGATTTTCATGTAAACTCCCATTATAGCTGTTGCTCCAAGCAAGTCTAAGGGCAAGTGACACTGAGGAACTGAGTGCAGGAGCTCCATTCTCTGCTCCAAGAGAAGCAGCTTGTGAAAAGAAAACCAAACATAAATGGCAGAAGCCATGCAACCAGCATCCGAACTGAGGGTTCCTAGAGTCTTAGTCTGTTTTGCTCAACCTTAAGCCAAAGCTTTGTTACTAACTCGGCCTTTGGAATGCAGTGAAAGTTTCTTCCCACACCTTGGAAGTGTAAAGGTCCCTAAGGGTGGTTATCCCAGCAAAGCAGCACTAGGTAAAAACATCTGGAGACCATCTACCCTGTGACCTTCAGCTGAGTCTTCCTGTGTCCTTGCCTAGCTGGCAAGAGGACCACCATGGCATGGACCCTGCCTTTCCAGAGTCATTTGCCAGATTCCTTATTTCAGCCACCACTAAAAGAGGGTAGACTTAGACTAGATATTAGGCAGAAGCTCTTCCCTGTGAGGGTGCTGAGGCGCTGGCACAGGGTGCCCAGAGAAGCTGTGGCTGCCCCATCCCTGGCAGTGTTCAAGGCCAGGTTGGACACAGGGGCTTGGAGCAACCTGCTCTAGTGGAAGGTGTCCCTGCCCGGGGCAGGGGTTGGAGCTGAAGGAGCTTTGAGGTCCCTTCCAATGCAAACCACTCTGGGATTCTATGGCTCAACCTTTGTCTTTGCTTTTCTTTCCCCCAACACCTAAGAAAGAGTTTTAGCATAAAGCATTGACACAAATCAGACCTTTAAGGACCTCTCCTCTGAAAGGTTTTAGGCTTAATTCTGATGTGACTTTTGGAAGCGGAACCCAAATCATCCACTCAAGGATTCTATGAATATGAAATGCACATGTAGAAGTCACATAGCAGGGATTCAGGCCTGGGATGACTCAGCCTTGTAGGACCCTTTTCTTCCAATCTGCAATTCCCTCCTGGTATTCACTGTTTGTCAACTCAGAGCCCAGCTCTTCTCACAGCCTCATCACCTTGGTTGAAATCATCCTGCATCTCTCTTGGTAAACATCTCCAGAACCTCACCCCAGCTCTCTGGGTGATTAGGTGCTGCTGAGATCACTCGGCTTTGTTAGACCACAAGCCTGAGTCTCACGATGGTACCTGTGATAACCCCAATATTTGCCTCCTGGCTCTCTGCGTTCCCGGTGTGCATTCCTCTCCCTGGGGAAGCTCCCATGAACTTGCCACCAGGTGCCAAGGAGAGGCTGGAGCACTTTGCCAGCACCTCTCTTGTCCCTGGGCTGGGACGAGAAGACATTCCCCAACCAGCTGCAACACCCACACTGGGCACTCCTTAGCCACAGCTTGTGCTTCCACACTCACATGAAGCCACACATGCCACCGGTCTCATCTCTTCCACCTCCAGGCACCCCGGCCCATGCAGCATCAGGATTTGGGTGCTGGGAGGGGATGAAGTGCACCAGCCTCTCTAGTACCTCAATACTGTGTGTGTAGGGTTGTGCAAATGGTGCAGGAAGGAGAGCAGTCACCTGCTCCTGAGATGAACAGCAGTTGCATGGACATGGTCTCCTGCAGACCTGCAGAGGGTCCTTGATACCTGACTGGGTTGTGACTGTGGATGACCAGAGCCCAGGTACAGTGTGGGGAGGTTCAGATGGGATATTAGGGAAAATTTCTTCACCAAAAGGGTTGTCAAGCGTTGGAACAGGCTGCCCAGGGAAGTGTTCGAGTCACCATCTCTGAAGGTACTTAAGACATGTATAAATTTAGCATTTAGAGACATGATTTAGAGGTGGAATTGTCAGTGTTAGGTTTATGGTTGGATTCCATCTTAAGGGTCTTTGACAACCTAAATAATTCCGTGCTCACCAAACTGTCTGCTAGCAAGCCCCCCCTGGAATCACAAGCAGGCAGAGGGGTCGCAATTCCTAAGTCTGTCCTTGTAAATAAGCTAAACCAAGGTTTCTTCTCAGGCCTCTGGCACAAGAACATGCATGTGGAATAGGATTACAGATTAAGTAAGTCTGGAAGGGACTTCTGGATGTCTCAATTCCAGATCTTCTGTTAAAGGAAGGCTGACTTCAGAGACCAAGAAGGTTGCTCAGGAGCTTGTCCAGTCAAGATCTCAAGGCCTTGAATGATGGTGCTCCTGCACTGAGGCACCTTTGGGTATTATTGCATCTCAGGTGAAGAGCTTTGCACTTCGCCTTTGCCCACACACCTGGACTCTCTTCTTCCCCCCCAATAAATAAGAAGAGAGTTCCAAGAACAGCCTTTGCTACCGTTTGAGACATGCACAGATATGATTAGGGGACTGTTGACTGGCAGGGACGAATCTGGACACTGTGCTGACAATCAAGTGCCTGGGTGAGCCCATATCCTGGCTCTGATTTCTTTGCTAGTATAGACTTAGCCTTGGGCACTTAGCTCTGGCAAGGGATAAGCCTTAGGCCTGAGCTGCTGCCTTTTCACCAGAGGTTGTCTGCAGAACCAGTGCTATGGGTGGTGATGCCTGCTCCATGCCTGCTGACCTTCGCAGCTTACAC
>NW_009912199.1:32483-39365 GCF_000696875.1 Nestor notabilis
AGTCATGGAGGTTTGAGCCCGTGTACTCTTCTAGCAACTCAGACTCAAGATTGCAAGGCTTGCTCTCTGCTCTTACGATGGCCAGCATAATAATTCCTTCTATCATGCCAGCATAATTCCTTGGGTGCAGCCTTAAACTAATGTGATCCCAGCGCTAGTCCTGCACCTCTGTGGCTCTGCTTTGGGCTGTGCCGTCCCAGGTGAGGCCCTTCTTACTGCAAAGGCATCTTCTGAACAATCCTGACAGGCTGCAGCTCCACCAGAAATACAAATCGAACCACAGACAGGACAACCTTTCATACTTCACTCTGTCTGATGTACAAACGACCCTCTGCAGTAAATCACATCGCAACCTTCTGCGCCATGACCAGCAGCATGCTCCTGTGCAACCTCCACACCTCTCTGCAGGAAGATGAGCTTGTGCATTGGACAACCAGCACCAAAACCCAAACCACCTTGCAGCTTCCCATGAAGTCCTGTGACATGAAAACTGTTCCTAGTGTGCAACAGGCATCAGTGTGGGCAATGGCATTTATGGGGCTGGGAGCATGGTGGTGCCATCAAAGCAAACAAGGGGTTGAAGCTATCTCTGATTTTTAACTGGCTCTATGGCCCCCTCCAGAGACACAAGCGAAGAAGAGGACTTCACCAGATTTATTTCTGCAGGAGCAGAAGATTTACTCACACTTGGCTCTTTTTCAGGTGTCATAAATTGAGCCCAGTATCTTTTCACAGACTGTCTTTCTGGATTTATCAGGAAGGACTTTATGGTTCAGAGCACCCTTTTCTCCCCAGCCCCCCTTCCAATGACCTGAATAACAAGCCTGGGGTAGAGCCTGTGTTTATAAATATGTGTATCGGTTACATTAATGGAAACTGATTTATTACACAAATAAGAGACTTCATCAATTTTCATCTGGACCTCTTTCAATGGGACATAAATTACACTGTTGCTACTGGGTTTGGATTTCTAAGTGGATTTATTGGAGCAGGGACTTTGCTCATTTATTTTATAGCTCTCCTTGTCTGTGGAATAATTACAGTTCTGAAGTTTTTCTCCCTCTGGTTTTCTCCTGTTATACATCCCCATGTGGAATACCTCTCCTGAACTGCCTGCTAACGCAGCCCAGTTTGCAGGACATGGTACACTGCAGGAGATCCATCTATAGACTATCTCTAACACCCAAATATAGGTGCTTCATGTGTTTTTTTCCCTATGGAAAAAGCTTGGCCTGTTGAGCTCTTTCAGGAAGCACTTGGCCCCTTGTTGCCTGTTACTGCATGCTCCTGCTGTAGCATCTCCAAAAGGTGGATGGGAAGGAGAGCCCCTTGCAATGTCTGTCTGCATGAGCAGGCCTGTCACAAACTCTGCTTGGCCACATGGACTCCCCAGCTCCTTACATGCCTAAGCTTTCCTTATAAATCCATAGCTTCCATGCATAAATCTATGTGTGACTTGGTGAGGAGCTTTACTGGTCCCAGGGCAGGAGGAACAACTGACATAATGGTCTAAGGAGGAGGTTTTCACATGGCAAAGCCCTTTCTCTTTTGTTAAGCAGCACAATCCCTTACAGTACAACAGCAGATCTGCTCTCTTCCTCCATGGGGACACGATATGGGGCAGGCTCTGGACTCAGTCCCAGCCCTGGCTGTGCACATGGGGTGGCAGAGCAGGAGCACTGGGCTGGATGGCAGAGCACAGGAGGTAATGCTGGTTTGTCTGCAGGCTGGGCAAGACCAAGAGCAGCCAGCTCTGTTGAAAAGCCTTGAACTCTTGCTGCCATCCTCTGCCTCATCACACACCCTTCTCCCCATCTGCATGCCCTGAACTGCTGCCCAGAACACCTTCTTCTGCAACTCGTTTATGGATCCTCCAGTAAAAATGAGCCAAAGGCTTGCCTGGTTTTTGTTGTTGTTGCTGCTGCTGCTGGTTTTGCCTAAGGCTGGAGCACAATTCCATGAAACAGAAGCCCAGGCTCCCAGGAATGCACCACATTACGACACTGGCCCACAGAGGCTTAGACTATTTACATAATAGATCAGAAAGCCCGGGCGTGCTAGCAGGGCACTCAGAGTTCACCCTAATTAAGAGCAAGCCATTAGAGAGCTTGAGTCTAAATGTGAGTGAAGGAAGAACACTGAGCATGGGGGTAGAAGGCTGTGATGCATCCAGCCCTTTTCAAGCACACAGGGACATATCCTCCTCAGCCGCAGTCCCCAGGGCTGGATGTTCCCACAGCTCAACCGTGTGGATGGGGAAACTGAGGCAGTTCACAGAATCATAGAATAGTTTGGGTTGGAAAGAACCTTAAAACTCCTCCAGCTCCAACCCCTGCCCCGGGCAGGGACACCTTCCACTAGAGCAGGTTGCTCCAAGCCCCTGTGTCCAACCTGGCCTTGAACACTGCCAGGGATGGGGCAGCCACCGCTTCTCTCGGCACCCTGCGCCCTGTGCCAGCGCCTCAGCACCCTCACAAGGAAGAGCTTCTGCCTTATCTCCAACCTGAACTTCCCCTGTTTCAGTCTGAACCCATCACCCCTTGTCCTGTCACTCCAGTCCCTGATGAAGAGTCCCTCTCTGCATCCTTGTAGCCCCCTTCAGACGCTGGAAGCTGCTCTGAGGTCTCCACGCTGCTTCTGGTCTCCAGGCTGACAAGCACCAGTTTTCTCAGCCTGTCTCCATACGGGAGGTGCTCCAGCCCCTGATCATCTCCATGGCTTCCTCTGGACTTTCCCCAACAGCTCCATGTCCTTCTTACATTGAGGACACCAGAACTGTATGCAGTACTTGAAGTGAGAGTCTCATGAGAGCAGAGGAGAGGGGCAGGATCACCTCCTTTGACCTGCTGCTCACACTGCTAGGGATGCAGTCCAGTTCCTTTACTTTGGGAGAGATCAATAAGTTGACCAGCACCCCAAGCCCTCTTTGACCCCTGGCTGCCTGTCTCTCACCGATTCCCACCTTGTAGTGATGTACAGCAGGGCTCATCCTCAGTGTCATGCTGTGATTTGACATTGGCACATCTCCCCGTGCCCTCCCTCTGTGGCTCTGGGCAAAAGACTCTCTTCTGCTCGGTGGACAATAACGAGGCCCACACACATACAGGCAGCAGCCAGGCGGAGGAAAGCTCAGTCCCAATCACTACCTAATTAAGTTAATTTGCTAATTGACAGCATTTAAAAAAAAATGAACCCTCCTCTTGTTCCACCCTTGGCGCTGCCTGTTTCTGGGGCCCACCATCCCACAAACCCAAACAGCATCGACAGGAAGACAATAAACTTGGTGTCTTCCATATCTCCGTGGTCTGGAGGTCCCCTGGGTGTTTCAGCTGGCCACGGCGCCAGGATGTAGTGCATCATGTAACTACTACACAAGCCTTGGTGGTCTTCAGACTCAAAACATCAGAACTCTTCCCACCTTGCTGGAAGCACAAGTTTGCTTTCAAGACTGATAGCTTGTTAGTGTGATGAGTTATTGCTTGTAAGCTAAGTTGTGCTGACAGTGTGCGCCTCCCTAGCCAACACACAAAAAACACTTAAAGCATTTTCATGTTCCTTCTGTCCACTCCAGTCGTTGCCTTTCATGAGGGTTTAATAAGAAGTAATTTGTTTTTTGGTTAAAGTACATAAAAGCAGCACATGATTGGTTACAGTTGTTCAGCTCACAGGTGGTAACTTCCACAATGTTGTAATTCCATTGCTTATGATCCTCTGCCTAAACCCCAAATATCCCCACATGGGGAGCTTGAATTGCCAACTCTATGTCAATCTACCAGGGCTCTGGCCACCAAAACCTGCAAGACTGGCTTGGAAGTCTGGCTATTATCTTAAGCATTACTGGGTTTGGGTCCTTTTCCTTTATCTGCCAGCTTTTGAGCCTGCAGAATGCTTTTAATTTCATATTTTTAAGCTTTGCTTTACAATCACAGGGGTTTTTTCCGCCCTTTTGATGTTGAGCAAAACTTAGGATGCTTCACATAATCTCCTGAACCCAGCAGCTGGGCTTTTATGCAAAGAACATTGAAAACTGCAAGATGTCCAATAAAATCATAAAAGTTGGCAACAGTGGGGGGTTACTCCCCTCCTTTATTGCTGGTCCACAGGACAAGTTAATCAGTGTGATCCAGCTGCTGGCCTGGTTTAGGACAGATCCTTAAAGCACTTAGAATTGCCAGGCTCAGAGTCCTCTGCCTAACCACAGACACCTACGAGGGGTATCTAAGTTATAAGCCCATTTGCTGAGGTTGCTATTCTATGGCGGATTCTCCCATCATACAGCAGGTACATCAGCTTTGAAGGTGCTTATCTCCATTCTATTGCTAAGGAGGAAAAACACAACTGCAAAAGCTTCTTTCCTAGTACTTGTCCTTCCTTAACTCATACCGCAATCAAAGTTCAGCCCCATAAGTCTTTGTAAAAGCTAAGACATTGTGTTAGCCCCTTCTGGGGCCTCATGTTTTGCACAGATCACCCTCATTAGCAAGGGAAAGTGGAATAAATGGAACAGGCTGCACTCCTGGCACGAGGTTTTTTTGGTTCCTCTTGGAAGTCCCACGATTCAAACAGATCCTTCCAAGCAGGCTGGTTCGTGACCGCTGAGGATTATAAAAGGGCCAGAGATCCAGCATCCCTGCAGCTCATCACTGACAAACAAGCCTGTCTGGATGGAGTGTTTTCAATAAGGGATGCTTGCTTTGTTGGGAGCTTTTGGACAGACTGTTTACAACAACAGCCTTACAATTACCTCCAAATGATGTCCTTTGAGGAAGATGTTCTGGGAACCTTAAGACCAAAGCTTCTGAGCTGCTCTATCTATATCAGAAATGTGAAAGTAATCAGGAGTTGTTTGGGTCTGAAGACACTTTTGTAAACAGATGTGGCTTTAAAGCATCACGGACACATCTTCCTTAATGGTCACCCAGAGCTGGGCCAGATTAGAAGGAGGACCCAGCATGAGATGGACTGATCAGGTGTCCTGGTCCTCGCTTGTGGCTGGGGTTAAACCACAACATAAGGAAAATTAATCAGGGTTTCAGTTCAGTGCTTCTGTGCATCGTGTCAAATACTATCCAGCTACCCCAAATTTGCCATTCCCAGGCACTAAGATAGACCCAGATCTTATTTCTTTGTGTTGGAATAATGGAGTGAAAAGGTTTTTGGAGGGAGTGGTTTGGTTTTTAATGGTAAAGACAAAGATTCAGGATTAGCTAAGCTGGACTGATGCTCACTTGGTGTCTGAACAACAAGAATATCTAAGAGAAAGCTGGAGGCAAATGCTTGTTTTATTCTTAATGAAGGATTTTTCTTATAGGGAGGGAAGAAGACAGGAAAAAACAGTCTGTCCAGAAGACAGAACACTGAAGTGAGCCCTCTTTTTCCTTCCCAAACCACAGGACCTTAGGGAGAGATTATACTTTCTTAATTGTTTCTTTTTTCTCAGCCTTCACATTTTGAACCTTAAAAACATACTTGGGAAATAGTTTCAAATCCTTTTCCATGGCTGCCAGTGATAGAAACTCATCCACATGAACCAGGGAAGATGATTCTCCTTTAGCATTGTGGGATTCAAGAACAAAGTTGGGGGGTACCCAGAAATCATAGGAACCATCCCCTTGGAATGAGGAGGGAGACCTAGGCTTCAAGAGGATTTCTATCAGCTCTGTGGGTGACCCTGGAGAAGTCACCAAGGCCACAGACATCCTATCTAGAGGGCCACCATCAGCTCCTTCAATTGGGAATCCCATTGCTGAGAAAGGCAGGAACACCAGAAAGTGATTCAGACCATCTCTCTCCTCACTGAAGGACCCTGGGGCAACCCCTTGGTTTATTTGCTTACTTGTGCATGGGCTGTAAATTATGCCTTAATCTAGGCAATAATCTCTCTGGTTTGGTACCTACACAAGAGGGGCAGGATGTGCTGCTCCTCTACCTGGGTAGAGCAGGAGCTGTTTGGGACACAGCTTATCCTTTACGTGGCACATAGTTTGATCCTGTTTAGTGCAGCTGGATCTAATCTCAGGTGAGTAGAGGCTTTTAAGATTGTTTTACCAGGAAAAAGGGGAGAAAGAAACAGGAAAAAGGGGGAAAGGTACTGACATACCCCCCAGAAAAGAAGGCTTCCTTCTGCCTGCAAAACTCATCTCACCAAACAGAAGAGATGCTGAGCTTTTCCTTGAACAGTTTTACCCTTCCCAGTTCCAGGGGAATGACACAAACATGATTCATGATCCAGGACACAAAGGTGACTGTAAGGATATGCTGCTGAATTGAAGGGGCTAAGGCAAAGGGACCAATGGGAGGCAGGCCACGAGCTGATGTAATGTCTGGGTAGCTCAAACCAGCTCCTCAATCTCTGTTATTAGGTAAAGACAGGCTGTCCCTGGAGAACACACAAGCCCCATTCCCCCTCTCCACAGCCCTTCACACAGTCACGTTAGGGACATGCCCTTTGCACTCTCACCTTCGGGCTCCCAGCACACACGAGCATCCTCCAGCACTCCAGGCTTCTTCCTCCAAGCAGCCGGAATAACGCAGGCACACAATAGGAGCATTGTGCAGCCAGGTCCCCCAGCACCACAGCTCCAACCCCATAATGAAACCTCTCTCCACCACCTTTTACTAGAGAAAGGATTTGATTGCAGGCAAGTCCCCACACCTGGAGGAGGTAGGAGGGGGTGCAGGGGTTGTGGGAGGAATTGGTCCACATTTGACTGGCAGCCTGCTCAGAGCTGCAGCAAGAAAGAGGGAGGGGAGAGGAGAGGAGAGGAGAGGAAAGGAAAGGGAAAGGGAAAGGGAAAGGGGAAAAAAAAAAGAGACAGATAAAAACAAACAAACAAACAGAGAAACAAACAAAAAAAAACCCCACAACCCAAACCAAAAAAG
>NW_009912199.1:39415-47237 GCF_000696875.1 Nestor notabilis
CGGGGTTCTCTGTCCCCAGCGTACTCACTGCAGATGTTGAGAAAAAGCAAGCAAACATAAAAGGGGGGAAAAACAAACCACCAGGAAGGTCTAGAGACATTAAAAGTGGGGAAAATTCTGCACTGCATAGAGCGATGGTTGGACTTACAGAATCCTGGAACGGTTTGGGTTGGAAAGGACCTTAAGATCACCCAATTCCAACCCCCTGCCACAGGCAGGGACACCTCACACTAGAGCAGGTTGCTCCAAGCCCCTGTGTCCAACCTGGCCTTGAACACTGCCAGGGATGGAGCATTCACCACTTCTCTGGCAACCTGTTCCAGTGCTTCACCACTCCCATGGTAAAGAGTTTCTTCCTTGTATTTAACCTGAACTTTCCCTGGTTAAGTTTGGAGCCATTACACCTTGGTGATCTTAAAAGTCTTTTCCAACCTAGCTGATCTATGATTCCGTGATTTTATGCAGAGATGCTAACTCTTGTTCTGCAGCTCTGCATTTCAATGCCCTGAGGGAGGGAGTCCTTAGCACCTAGTTATGAAGAGGTTAAGCTGGCCTCGATGGAGGAAGGAATGACACTAAATCTGCGTGCTGGCCATACCTGGGCTCCTCAGGTGCTGTGTCCACCTGCAAAGGTGGCAGCTCCCTAATACAAGGGGTAGATTTGACAAGGTATCCCTGGTTGGATGCCCTTTGCTGCTGTGTGCAGATGTGCTCCACAGGTCCCATCTGCCCCACTGGGCTGCCCAGAGCCATGTCTGGCTCAGGACATGGGGATAAAACTGTAGGATGGAGGGACATGGGGATAGATAATTCAGAGTGTCTTTGGTGGCAAAATATAGGGGTTCAGTTCAACCTGAGGGGTTTGTGGTGTGTGAGAGGAAACTGAGGCTGGATGTTGGGGGAGATAGGGAAACATAGGGCTGGATTCCTTATTTATGGGGTGAGATTTGCAACTGAGCAGCAAACATAAGCAAATAAATGGGTTGAGAGACCCTACTGATGATGTGGGGGATGTGGGTAAATGAAGTTTTGGTAACAGCCCCTCTGATAGCACAGAAAAAGGGGGCTGTTAACCATACTGACCTCCTAGGGTCTGTGTGGGACAGTCCTGGTGGGCTAGTTTGGAACCTCTGTGACTGAGGAAAGAGCCAAACCAGGTAAACCGGATGGGAATTACACCATGGAGAAGCTTGGGTCAATGGGGAGGGCAGAATGAGGCCCTGTGGATGAAAGAGAACAGGTGAGTCCTGCATTGGAGCGCTTCCTCATGGAGCACTGATGCTGGCATTCATTACAAAGCACCAGAAACAAGTTGAATTCCCCCAACAGTGTTCATGGGAAGGAGCTCTTCTTCTCTGGGCGTTTGGTTTTGTTTTGCTCAAGTCCGTCTGTCACATCTCGCACATTTCATTATTTAGGAATTTTTGATTTGGGAAGATAAAGTAGTCCCAGAGGAATATTTTCAGGGAGATTATTTTAACAAGCACTTTTGTACCAGGAAATCAGTGAGTTTAACCTAACAAGCAACTACCAGGCCAGGGGGACAAATAAATCTAGTTCCCACCTATTAATTTTACAGCCTACATAAAGCAGTGTTGAAGTCAAAAGTATATGTGACCCAAAAAGACATTGCTCATTTTGACACATATATAGCTTGCCCCTTGCCTGAACCCTGTCCCTTAGCCTAAATCCAGGAAGCGGGCTCCCTTTCGTAACGGATCATAGTCCTGTGTGTCAGGAATGTGTTCTACCTTAAACCAAATGTCAGCCTTTCTCAGGGAAGAGGTAGACTGATAGAGATATTTGCCCCAAACAGGGATAGCTTTCCTGTTTTGCATTGTGTGAGATGTATTTGTTTTACTGCACCACTCGGTGATTCAATCCAGCCAAGCCCACGCAGGAAATACTGGGATTTTGTCTTGCCAAGCTGACATCTGAAAAGAGCAAGCAGGCAAATGCTTCCACTTGAACAGTATTTGTAATGGGTTACTGAGCTATTAGATACATGAAGGGAAAAATGCACCTCAAAGAAACAACCGCATCCCATGGATGGAAGTGACCTGGATAATGCAGAAATACCTCTGACTTTAATCTTTGGAGGGGAATGCAGTGGTATGGAGCAAGAAAACAGAGCTTTCAGCACACACATCAGTTAAAAAGAAAGCCCAGGGTCTGAATGAAGAGGGAGGTTAACCTGTGGAGTAAATGAGAGGGGAAAGTGATGGATTATCCACCGCTTGAAGCATCTTGAAATGAGGCCTGGATGCCTTTGTGCAAGACGTGCTGTTGTCCAGCACGAGGCACAGGGCTCCAGGCAGGCTCCAGCCTCATGCAGAGATTTTAGCCTGTGTTGCCAATGGGCAAGTAGAGGATTTGGCTCCGGTTATCCTGTCTACAACCATATCATGGAAGGATGTGAAGCAGGTGGCATGAACTGACGCCAGTTCCTAATTAACAACATTGGTCAGAAAACTTAAGCAGTCAAAGGAGAAACATCAGCAGTGAGGTAGTTCATTCAGTAATCCCAGCGAAAGAAGGGTCTTGGCTTATGCATTTGAGCTGTGAGTTTCTTCCTTAATTTCAGCCAGCTTGAGGTTAAGCCCTCAGTGCTAGAAGGCTTTCAGAGTTCCTTGCAAGTAGGAAGCAGCTCAGTTGGGTGTGAAGAGATGCCTCATCAGGGAGAATTTCATTGACTCAGACAAAAATGAGCCCCATCAGCCCTATATCTGATATCCCAAAGGTTTTTAATTACACTGCAATGGACAAAGGTCCAGCAGCATTTCCTAATTAAACCCTGATACATCAGAGATGATAATTTGATGGTGGATGATGAGATCTTCAACATATACAAATATATATCTGCAATTACTTTCCAATACTTTTCTAGCAATTTTTGAAGCCAAACCTAAATGCACAGAAGACCACAAATGCTGCTGGGTAGATCTGCAGAGTGGATCAGAAATCATAAAATTGGAGAGTGGTTTGGGTTGAAGGGACCTTAAGACCATCCAGCTCCAACCCCTGCCCCAGGCAGGGACACCTTCCACTAGAGCAGGTTGCTCCAAGCCCCTGTGTCCAACCTGGCCTTGAACTCTGGAGGGTTGGGGCAGCCACAGCTTCTCTGGGCACCCTGTGCCAGCGCCTCAGCACCCTCATAGTGAAAAATGAAGAAAATCCTCAATGCTGTGTGGATTCAGCCCCCCAGGAGCACAGGGACAGGATATGTCTGAGCTCTGATCCACCTCTAGAGCTGGAGGGATTGCACTGAGGTCATCTGTATGAGATCTGGAGTAGCTGAGAGCCAACCTCCAACTGAGTAGGATTCATCTGACACAGACCTAATGGCTGGGAGCTCCTGAGACCCTCATCTTGATTTGGAAACATCTTCGGGCCACAGCAGAAAAACACAGGAAGGAGCAATGTACCTCCATGCTGAGGCTGGGCGCTTGCCTGCATCTTCAGAACACAATTCCATGGATACCTGATGATCTCTGCAGACCAAAATACAAGCCCTGAGGAAATACTGATGCCTCCAGTACAGCCTGTGAGTGAAGAGCCCAAACCTAATCAAAATCCCATTTTAGATGCTGAGGCAGATGCTCTGGAGCTTGGCAGCTCCTTCAAAGTCACACAGAGGCAAAGTGAGTGAAGACCTAGTCCTGGAATCAGCTTTTCTTTCCCTCTCGTGCTTCTCATCCTCTGCTCAGCTGCCTTCCCTGAGCAATAATAGCAGCAACTGTCTCAGACTCAGGGACAGCAGATGGGCTCCACCCTGCAGATGGTCCCCAGAAATACTTATTTTCTGCCATTTTCTTTACTTATTTTTTCCACAGTTTATCACAGAAAGTGAGGGCAAGAACAGGGAGCTACCAGCTTTCTGCTTAGGTTTTGTCTTCTTAAGCTTTGCAATGTTACTGTATGGTTTTATCTGAAGCCTTTTCTCCAGTTCAGATGAAGTGCTGATGAACGTGTGCTAAACATCCAATAATCCACCTCAGTTCTTAATTACTCCATAATCTTAACATCATTCCATTTCCCTTTGTATTTCAGCACTTGCAAAGTCTGCAGGTTCCCCATGGTTTAGTATCACCAAAGTCACCCATCCTGGGGCTCTTCTTCTGGACCTGGGCCTGTCTGTTCGAGTCAGACATAGGTTGACCTCAGATTGTTCTGGAAAGGGAAGACCAAGGCTCAGGAAAGCATCTCCCACTGAATCGAAGCCCAGACACTGACAAAGATCCCAAAATTGGCTCCTCCTGAGGAGATTGCAGATGTTTTCTCTCCAAAGGGATGTCCCCAAAGCTGTTCCTTGCTGCACTGGTTTTCCAGATGAGGTGGACATTCATGCAGTTGTGCTATATGCACTTTTCTGGCCTCCATGGCAGTAAATGAGCCTCTAAGGCAGCAGACTTGTTTGGTCTGAGGACTTCTGATTTCTTTCCGTTCGGAGATTTCAGGCTTTATTTAAAAACCAAACCCAAACCCAACCAACCAAAACAAAAAACAACCAAAAAATCCCTCTCAAACAAAAAACTTCAAGCCTTGGCTTTTTTATTTTTAGCAGAAGAGTTTGGTTTGAGAACCAAAGACAGGTTTAGTTTTGGTAGAAAAAGTACCTAGTTTTTGCAAAGAGCAAAATGTTTCTTTTTGTTCCTGAACTGAAACCAGACCACAGCCCAAACACTTTTACTGGAAAAAGATCGCTGCCATATTTACTTTTCATGCATGGGTGAAATAGCGTCTCTTGCCCCAAGGAGTTACAATAACAGAGCTCTAAACCCAGCTGTTGTTGATGCCCACAGTTTGCTTCTGTTGCCTCCTTTTCCTCTTCTGTGTTGACCTGGTTATCAACCCTCCTTGTCCGACCCGTTATCTGGGATGGTGCCTCTTGTACCTGTGTCCTGTCTTCCTTCAGCTCTGCATTTCTATAGGAAGTCCACTTATGTCCCATGAAATCAAGCCCCTGCTGTCCAATCATCCTGGTGTCCCCATGCCTTCTGCTTTCATAGGGATGTGCTGCAAAACACAGTGGAGCCTCCTAAAGCCCCCTTCTCTATCTCATGGAGGGCCCTCCCTTTGGAAGCTTCAAACTATTGGAAGAAAATATCTGTTGAGATCCATCATGTGCAGAATTGCTCCCTCTGGCCGAGGAAATCCCAGACCCAGAAATGGCTGTGGGCATCCAGGGATTTCTGCCTTGCTCTTTTCCTCCCCTAAGACTGGAAGGAAAATAAACTCACTGAGTGTCTCCTTGCACATCGCAGCCGAGCCAGAGTGGTGCCAGCACCACAGAGTCTTTCAGGGGGACATTTTCAATGGCAGCTCGGGCTCCTCTCCCCATCCACATGCTTCAGGTGTTTGTTTTGTTGTTGTTTGCTGCGTTAGGTGCAGCCGAGGTCAGAAATCACGACAGGACTGGGAGCTCTAAGCTCTATTTCATATTCTAGGATAACACAGCAGAGATACACAAGGCTGGGGGACAGGCAGCACCCACTGCTTTTAAATCCTGCCCTTCTGGAGTGTCCCTGGGCTGTCTGAGGCCAGCACACCTCATTGCACTGATGAGCAGAGACCTGCCTGCAGAGGCAGGTTGTGGCTGGCCATCTCAGCCCATCATCACAGCACTCAGGGTGCAGATGGGGAGGACACAGGGCTTCTGTACATCCACTTCCGTGCCTTCCCCAAGATAATCCCTATCTCCTTTAGGGGAAAACACCATAAAACCATGGCAAAACCCAACACACGGTGTGATGCTGGAACATGGGGCTGGATGAGGACCTTGTTAGAAGAAAATCTCCCTCCTGCTGCCCTCAGGTTCCCCCCGGAGGAACTGTGCCTCAGTTTATTTTTAGATACACACAGAAATAAACTCCTCTGCCCCCTCTCCACCGTGATTAGCAGAGACGTTGTGACGATGATGATTATTTGAGTTTCCTCAAATGAAGCAAGTATTCAGTTATATTTTCATTCTTTGGAATGAAACTTAACCCGGTTTGTTTTCCGATAAGGCAATATGGAGAGAGGACACAGCTGGTATTTCATCGAAATTAATATGTGTCCTGGCTCGAAAACAGGTCGTGTTTGTAATGAGCTCAATCTTCATATAATAACACTGCTGAAACAATAAACGTCACTTCGGCTCCAATTTGGTGTCTGGGCTGCAAGGCATAAAAACAGTTCTGCTCTAAACTGTCAGGGTGAAGGCTGGATAAACTCGGGAAAGTTCAGGTCAGGTGAAATTTCACACACGGAGACTATTATTGGAGCGAGCAGGCTGGAGGAGCTATTACAGGGAGCATGTGCATCACTCCTCTCCCCACAGACCCAAGTCAGAGCCGCTTCGCTGGTGACACATCCCTGCCCGGCTGCATCTGAGACACCCCCAGCAACTGGAGACAAGCACTAAATGGGTGCAGATGGCTCATTTTCCAACAGCCCTGGGAAACGGAAGGTGCTTGTGGGAGTGATGGTGATTTGGGGCTGTGCTCAGCTATTCACCAGCGTGCTGCTGGTGAAGGTGCTGGAGCGGGGCCAGAGAAGGGCACCGGAGCTGGTGCAGGGCCTGGAGCACAAGTGTGATGGGGAAGGGCTGAGGGACCTGGGGGTTTAGTGTGGAGAAGAGAAGGCTCAGGGGGGACCTGATCGCTCTCGCAAACTGCCTGACAGGAGGATGGAGCCAGGAGGGGGCTGGTCTCTGCTCCCAAGGAACAAGGGATGGGACAAGAGGAACCGGCCTCAAGCTGCCCCAGGGCAGGTTTAGCTGGAGCTGAGGAACAATTCCTTGCCCAGAGGGTGCTCAGGCATTGGAACAGGCTGCCCAGGGCAGGGCTGGAGTCACCGTCCCTGCAAGTGTTCACAGCCCGGGTAGACGAGGCCTCAGTGCCAGGGGTTAGTGGTGGCCCTGGCCGGGCCCGGAATGGTTGGAATTGATGATCTGGAAGCTCTTTTCCAACCCAGTTGATTCTATGATGCTAAGGTTTCTTGGAGGGTTGCTCTGTGGTGGATTGTTCCTAGTGTGTGTGGGTCCAAGGCTTGTGGGTACTGGGGATGACGTCTCTGCAAAGTGCCTTTTTGTAGCTACAGCACTGCAGGAAGCTCCCTGGGACACATCCTCCACCTTCCAGCCACTCCTGAGCTGAAACATCACTGTTTTAGTCTGGCCAGGTTGGATGGGTCCTGGAGCAACCTGCTCTAGTGGAAGGTGTCCCTGCCTGTGGCAGGAACTGGATGAGCTTTAAGGTCCCTTCCAACCTAAACCATCGTGTAATTCTATAAAAGAACATTGGAAAGAGGCAATGGGAGGCAGAGAATTTTGCTCCTGTGAGGCAGGTGACCACAGCAGCAGAGGTGGGATGAGCCATATGAAGAGGTGGCAAAGATGAAGATGACAAATTCAAACCCCATTGCTTGCCAGAAGTCTGGTGTGAGCACAATGGCTGGTCTGGTGATGAGCACTGTAGTCCTTGCGGTTTCTTGTGGTCCATTCTCAACCACCACCAGATTTTCTCCTTCACAAAGAGAAGCAAAATCATTAAGCACCTCTACTCCAAGGTTAATTGACGGCTCGCACTGGCCCAGGATGAGGTCAAGCCTGTTACATGTGTGAAGCCTTCCTATGAGCAATTAAGATACCCTTAATCCACCATGAGGGACTAAATCCGCATAGGACCTAGATGCCAATACTTGCCCTATCCCCCTATTCAGCCTTTAAAACACATGTTCAACTCTACCCAGTGATGGTCTTTCTCCCTACCTTAGAAGTCTCCTTTTCTATGCAAGGAAAATTCTGCTTATTGGTTTGATACAAGAAGCCATGAAGAGC
>NW_009912199.1:47256-121314 GCF_000696875.1 Nestor notabilis
GATCATGCACAGGCCCTGCCAAAACCCGCAGACTAGGTGTTCCTTCAGCAGCCTTGCTGCCAAGGCTGGATTTGATCATCTTTTTATATATAGCAGGTCAAGAACTCAGAAAAGGCGTTCAGAAGTGGGAGCATGGGGTATCCATGCTCATCAGTGCTTAGACCACTTCCCCAAGGAAGTAGGATCCTTCAGGTGAGTCTCTTTTCCAAGGACTTGTATGCATCTCCCACCTCCTGTGTGCTGTGACATGAAGATATCTGTGATACAGGACAGAAATTATCTCATATTTATCCTATATGTGTGGGAAATAACATGTTCACTGGGCCCAGCAAGTATGGATTTGCCAGACTGCAGCAGGCTCCAAGCTGCAATATTCGGAGCTATGTTGTCTTGTGGGATTGCTCAGGTTATGCTTTGTTGTGGGTACATAGTAGTTTGAAAGAAGTATTGGGACCTGGCATCAGTCTGGTCCAAAAGGCTTGGAGGTCATGAGCAAGTTCCTGTTGCAGTTTTTCTTTCATCAGTTATTAAACACTTATGGAAGAACCCAGATCTTCTCCGTTTACTTTGCAGACATTAAGGGACCCCAAGTACTGTAGGATCTGTATCTTTATCTCTGACCGACACATCTCTACGCATCGTGCAGAAAGGTAAAAGTAATCTCTGCATCCACAATTAAGCTCACTGGCTCCACTCCCGCTTAGGGACAATCATATGGTTCAAACTCTATCCTAAAATGAGTTGGATCAGGTCCTTTCCCTATCCTCGAAAGCTCTTCTGTTCTGCGTGCCTCGTCTTATGTGAAAAGCAAGGCTCTTAGAACAGGAGTTCAGCAAAAAGAACAAATTTCCAAGATTTCTAGCACTGCAAGGAAAGGAGGGATTTACAACCAGGCATAAGTTGTAAACAGCACAAGAGACTGTGATGCTCTTCTCCCTAGTGCCGGGCTGCAGGAAATGGGGAGGCTGGGCTGCAGCTTTCCCTGGGAATAGAAACCATCAGGAAGGAACTGAGGAGTGAATGTTTCCTCAGGATCAATATGTGGAGATTCCCTGTCTGGGAAAGGGAGGGGATGGAGCAGAGCAGGAGCTGAGATCACCGCATCCTCGAGGGACGGGTCTCTCCAGGTCTACACCGACACCGGCGACTGTTTCCTTCCCATCTCACCAGCAATGCTACCTTTTTCAGAGCCTTTGCATCTCTAACAGCAAGTACAAGAAGCAGAACCCTGCCCACTGTGGGGTTTTTTATTACCCCTGAGAAAGCACATGGACAGACACTTTGCATGCTGCCATGAGGAATCACACAGCACAAGGCCTCTTATTCAAGCATTAGGATCCCAGGCAAAAAAGGAGTGAAGAGCAAAGCTATAGCTTTTTGTTTCCCATTTCCTCTCCGGGGTCTGAGACTGGAACCCAGGCTTTACTGTTTGCATGGGTCCAGAGTTTTCTGCTGCTATACCATGTTGTAACAACACAGGTCTGTATCTGGTTCTCAATGACCCCTAGTCCCAGCCCCTGAAGCCATTCTCCAATCAAGGTAAAACAGCACAGCAAAGTGGGTGCTTATTGCAAAGCACCAGGATACCCTTCAAACTTAGCACACTTCTTGAAGGTCTCAGTACTGCAGCATAAAAGGAGGCTAGTGGCACAATTGCAGGGAAACTGAGGCAGAGGGAAGCTGCCTGCATCACCGAGCAGAAGTAAGTGATACAGCAGCCATAGCCAGAAAAGAAATCCAGGGCATTCCCATGGCTGCAGCGTGCCATGTGCCTATTTCTATCCCTGATCTCAGTATCCACCCTTTTCCTTAGGCCATAACTTCATTACTGATGGCTGCTAATATAAACATGTTAAAGCTGCACTTGACTGTCAGGACAGTCTTTGCTCCCAGGATTCACAGTTCTGGAACAGTTCCCCGCTCTGTGGGCTGAGGAGATGGCACTGGCTTTCAAACCATCTCAGGGGACCTGGCAGGATCAGGTTTTTATTACATTATCTAGAGCACTCCACGGATAACATCCAAAGACTAAAATTCAAGGGACAAAACCCAGATCAGAGCAGTACTGCTCTGTGGACATTTTGGCTTGGTGTGGGTGACAGAAAGCCCCTTTCTCTTTACATTTCTAAGAGATATGAGATAGATCTGGTTCCATTGGTGACCAATATTACAGCTTTCAAACCCATTTGATCATCAGAGATGACTACCAGATAACTCAGGAGAGCACATCTTACTCTTTGCCTTTTCCCCCAGACTATTTGCCATGGAGCAGGACTAGCAAGGATGTTTACAGAGAAGAGAGAACTTTCCTCCTACTTCTGCCTGTTGCTTTTTGTCTGGCTGGGGGGGGTTACAACTCACCCACACTTTGTCTTCTGGGTCATCCCAGATTTTGGCTGCCGCGTTCCATTAAATGTGCTACATGAGCCATTGGATCCTTGTGATCCCTGGGTAGAATAGGTGACATCAGCTTGCTTAATACCAGTGCTTCCTACTTTTGAGCATCCCCTGCTATCTGAAATAATCTGCTTAATATCTAGAAGCTTGTGCTTCTGGCACCTCACAGACGAATAGTCCTTATCATACATAAGTAAAATTATACATAGATAAGAATAAATTGTGGACAAAAGAACATGGAGAGAGGAACAGCAGGGAAAAGAGAAGGACAAAGGGCTGGGAAGATGTACAGACAAGAGACTGGGAGGAACCTGTAACAGTGGATACCGGAGTTACAAACAATTAAACATTGGTTCTTGGCATGGTGCATTTTAGCATTTAACAGTGTATATGAAAATGTCCAGTATAATGTATTTGGAACTTCCTCTACTTCACTTTGTGCCCATTGCCCCTGATCCTGTTGCTGGGCACCACTGAAAAGACTCTGGCTCCATTCTGCTGGCACTTACTTTAAGGCTGTTTTTGAAGCACAGCTATAGAAAAATGCAGCACTGACAAGCAGGAATGTTTATTTTTGAAGCTAAAAAATGTCTACATATGCATGTGTCCTTATGTCACCTGTACCTTGTGTACTGAGTGTTGTCTAGGTGCCCTGGTCCAGCGCTTAATCCTCACCTCCTCTCAGCTGGCAAGGGATGCTGCTGAGCACATCAGAGGACATGGCACAGGGCATTTTCACTCCAAATACTACCAGATGCTTGGGGTCAAGGGGCTGAATATGAAAGGAGGAACCAGTGCTGCTAAGGACCCCCCTTGACCCAGACCACCCTATCCATACCAAAAGGAATATGTTGAGATTTGGATCCCAGACCCAGGCAGCAACCAGCAAGGGCAGGGGGTCATGCCTGCTTCTCACACAGCCATCCCTGCTGTACCGTGTGCCAGATCCAGCTATCAGGGCTCCTCTCCAGAAGAATCCTTGAGAATAAAGATTTGCCCCCTTTAAAGTACCAATTTACACAGGAGGAACATGGACTCCATCCCAGAAGCCATCCATCTATGGAGTCTGGGTTCTTCCTTCCAGCTGTGTAGTTCAGTTTGTCCCAAACCCACAGAAACCTCCCCTGGATATGGAAACAAATATCCCAAACAATGCATTTCCAAGAACATTCTTTTTTTGGGTAGGGTAGATACGTGGCTATTTTCTTTCCCCCCCACCTCCTTCTTTTTTCCAAGATAAGAAAAGAGAGCTCATACCTGTGATTTTGATGTCTTGCTGAGACTATGTGGAGAATTTTCTCTGGCTTTGAAAAACTGGGAGAAATTCTGGCATGATCCCTGTCTTCTGCCTGCTCATCCCTTTAGGCTACCACATCTGCTGCAACAAATGGTTTCTTTTGGCTGGGCTGGAATATTTTCCTCGGCTTCCCTAACTTTGGCGATAAGCTGCTCTCTTGAGTGTAGAGATGGAGGCAGTTTTCCAAGGATATTTTGTGTTGAGCTGAGCCCCTCTTCAGACACCAGGAGGAGGAATGCGTTTTCAGGAATCCATTACCCCCCAAGGGCTTCCACTGTGTTGCTTATGGATAGAGACAGCGAAAAGCTTGGAGTGTGCCTGGCAGAAATTGTCTATTAAATCTTTTCCCTTTTTCCAAAGATAAATAAATAAGGAATAAACATTTGGTTGAAATGACTGTTTTGGCAAGAAACGTTTGTTTGAACAAAAAATATTCCTGTTATTGTAATAATCCCCCAATTATTGGGTTTTAGTTACTTACAAAGCCTCCATTTTATTTGTTTCATGCGAGCTCAGAAATGTGAAGGTTTTTCTTCTCTCTTCATCCTAATAAATGAGTGTCAATTTTTGCAATCAGAAATATCTTTCACAAGGAAGGAGCCATTTCCGAAAGGGCTCTATGAGGGGGTCAGCAAGTGAAGGGCTTGATGTGAAAAAGCTGCCCCTAATGACTGTACTTGTCCTCATCAAAGAGACCAAAACACAATTTCTTCTAGTCTTAAATAAGGTTTTGCTTCAGGTCAGCATCCTTTCATTCACCAGCAACACCCTTAAAGCTCTCAATAACTGAAAAAGCCCTGAAAAGTGGCCATATAAGTTCTTTTTGGTTGAACTCCCAGCTTGCACACAGAAGTCAATTCTGAATCTCCTTCCATCCCTGCAAGAGGACAATGTTATTGATCACAGTGCTCTTTTCATCACCCTGTTCTACTGGTCTCTGCTCTGATGTGAGCTGTATGGAGCAAGGATTCTCTTGCGGTTTGTACAGAACTAGGCACACTAAAGTTCTTGTTGCGATGATAGACATCACAGATTTTTGCTGAAAATAATCTCACTGGGTTCAATTTAGGTATAGAAAATCCTTCCTTGTGCCCAAGTGAAAGATTTCCATCTGTCCAGCTAAGATGTCCTCTTCCTTTCCTCCGTAACTTGTTTTGTCCCCATGATGGAGTTGCAACACAGGTCCATGGCTGTTGAGCTGGGATCCATCTGGGTAATCCTGTGAGATGTTACTAGAATGACTGATCTTCTCTTAGGGAGGGCTGGGGTGGGAAAACCAGTAACTACGCAGACACCAAAATCTCTCTGCTGTTCACCAGCTGGAGAACTTCACCCAGGTCCAAAGACAACATACTGTTTCCAGCAGGGCTCTATAACACATCATAAGTGTCCAAAGACTGAGAAGCTTCCAGGTGCTATGGGAAGGACAAAGGAACATAGAAATCCTTCTTGTAACATTTTTCTGCATGGAACATGAGTTCAGAGGTCATCAGTGTTGAAATGTTGTAATTTCAGCCAAGGGTTACTGCTAACTTGCCATAAGAGACTTCTAATCTTTATGTTGGCTGCCTAGAAATTAGAAAACTTATTGTCTGTTCCAGTGTAGCATGAAAATTAGGTGCACGGAGAGCTTAAAAGATCAATGATTACAAAGATCTGTGAGTAAAATCCATGGAGGAAATTTTCTTGATCTTTTTTTCAAACTAAAACATTCCCTGATTTGATCTGGAAGCCCCTGAGATTCAGATCAGGGTCTGCCATGGGACATGCCATTGCACATTAAACAGATTCACCTCTGGGGCACATGTCCTGGCTATTGCTGGGGAGAGAGGACAAGTGAATTGGACCTTTCAAGGCCTGTCCAAGTGAGACCAGTCTTAGAAGTGTGGAGCTAGTCCCATCCTGAAGGCTTGAAAGGGAAGTAACTTCTGGGAAAAGGCTCACCACAGGATATTAACTTTCATAGAATCATGGAATTGGTTAGGTTGGAAGAGACCTTTAAGGTCATTGAGTCCAACCTTTACCCCAGCACTGCCAAATGCACCCTTAAACCATGTCCCTCAGTGCCACATCTACACGTCTTCTAAATACCTCAAGGGCCAGTGCATCTACCACTGCCCTGGGCAGCCTGTTCCAGTGCTTGAAAACCCTTTTGGTGAAGAAGTTTTTCCTAATATCGAATTTAAACCTCCCCTGGCACAACTTGAGGTCGTTTCCTAGTGTCAGTGGGCCAAGCTTCCAGATGGGCCAGATCACATTTCACTCCTCCAGCTTCAGCTCCACCAGCATCCCAAAGAGCATTTGAAGAAAATTTCACTATTAATCTTGCTTAAACTCAACAAGACATTAGAAATCAAGTCCAACTGTGTACATAGACAACAGCAGCTATTGCTCCTTTGTACCTCCTGACATGGGTAGGTTCTGGAAGGAAGGGTAGTAGGTAGATAAGCGTATGGTGTTTGCCAAACCAATTGAAAGCCTGATAAGTCTACGTCAGAGTCACGTAGTCAATCTGAGGCCTCTCTGCTTGAACAGTAGCAGAAAGGTTCCAGCAGCTCCACAGCGTCCAGTTCATCCTGGTGCTTAATTCACTGAGGGTGAGCAACAACTGACATTTCCCCAGCTTCTTACAGCAACTTGTTTGCACATTTCTATAAAGGGCTGAGGAGAGAGTTCAACTTGCAACACACTGAGACCACAGAGCCTGCTCTTCTGCTCCTTCATGCAAAGAGATGGGTTACTGGCACGCCAGCAGGATTTAGGGAACTCGGGAGAGGTCTTGTAGACCTTTGAGCTACTTGTTCCAAGTCTCAAGGGTTGGTTCTAAGAGTTGGACAAAAGGAGAGCGTTGGCAGATTTATTAGTGTCTCCTCTTTAAATGCATGGAGAAGCAAGAGACAGCAAAACCTGGGCTAATTGTTTTAAAAGAGCATGTATGATATAATACATGATACAGGAGCCTACATGCCATTTAAAATAAATAAAGGAATGCAGAAACCTAAATTGTATCCACTTGTACTGAGGAAACTGTACAGATTGCATCTGAAGACTTTACTCCAAATGACTTGCCCAAGTTCGCATGATCAAGGCAGTGCAATTACATCCAGGGCTAGAGCCACAGAATAATATAGGTTGGAAGGAATCACAAAAGGTCCCTGGTCTGCTTCCCTCCTCATCCTGTGTCCTTGTGCAAGTAATTCCCAAGAGCAAACCATGGTCTGGTGGTCATTATGTGGTGGAGAAAGGCCCATAGCAGCAATAGATATCTGCTTGTCAAGAGGAACTAGAGACAAGGTATTCATTCTCTCTTTGCAGTTTCTGCAGAAGTCCTCTGTGTATCATACTCTTCACATGCCTGGGAAACAGGTCAACCCACATTAAGTCAGTGTTAATTAAAGACATTACATGGCATTGTGATGCTTCTGTGATAAAGGCCACAGCAACTACAGCTTTGGACGTATCCAGTATCTCCACATCGGTTCTTTCTCTGTAATAAATGCAGCTGTGTTGCTCATCTGATCTTGGAATCCCATGAACATGGATATGACCCCTGCCCTGAAGTGTTCAAGGTTCACTGCCAAATGTCAGACAGTGTCCCTTCCACCACATGCCTTGGGGAGACTGAATCACAGGCCAGTGGATCTCATCTGACATTTCCAAAAGTGCTGGCCCCTTCATCTAGCCTCATGGAGAACTGCAAAGAGCACGGGGTCATCACAGGTCTCTTGCTTCTCCATGGTTGCGTGTAATTCTTCTGCTCACCTCCAGGCCAGGTCCCCACATTTCCAGTGTATGCCTGGTAAGTAGGACGTCAAAGATGTAGCTCACTTCTTTAAGGCTGACTGCAATAAAACAACAGCATGGTCAAGGTTGCTAGAAGCTCAAGCTGAAAACTGGACTTAAACAAGGAGGAAAGGGTGATTTTTACTCCATCCCTTTTTCTCTTGAGCTTTTCAGTTATGGCCAAATAGAAAAGGAACCAGAGCTGCTTCATGTTCTCTCTGCATGGAGCCCAGGGGCCCTTGGAGTGTCACAAGTAAAGTGGGGTGGTGGTGACCAGCACAGAACACTGGTATTTGTATGTCTCTGGCAGAGATATCTCCATTGCTGGAGTGTTACATTTCTGAGTGGACAGCAGGGCCCTTTCATTTAGAAAATGCACATATCTGCGGTCTTCATTGCAGCATTCACTACACAAGAACCACTCAGAATCAGTCCAGCAACGATGGTTGGAGCTTTTTTACTGTTTCCTGAACGAAAAGTTCACTAAAAAGCCTCTCTCTCTGTGTCTTGCTCATTCTCTGTCTCTCTCTGTTTCTCCCTCCAATTTTGATTGCTTCCTTTACACATCCATTTCATGACAAGCTTGTTTGTTGCTTTTGGCTACTGGGCCAGTATATATAGGGGATTACAATGGAGTCTCTGTTCCCGCAGTGGTAGTT
The DNA here is from genome assembly GCF_000696875.1 of Nestor notabilis. NCBI lineage: Eukaryota > Metazoa > Chordata > Aves > Psittaciformes > Psittacidae > Nestor > Nestor notabilis. The sequence goes on from NW_009912199.1 coordinate 55,393, forward strand.
AAGTTGCCTTAAACAAGTGCCAACTGCAGTCCAAATCTGTTCATCTCTCTCTTTTTACTTTTTTTTTTTAATATATAAATATATTTTAAGAAAATAATTGTTCCTGAGATTTATTTGACAGTCAAGATTTCCTAACACCGAACAAGTCTGTAGCTTTTGGTTGAAAGTCTTTCTTATACATCTATGAACATGATTGATTGAAAGAAACCAGTTCCAGACACCCACCATGGAGAAAAATCCCACTGGAAACCACAGCGGAGCCTCTCAAAACCTGTCCCTGGAAGCTGGAAACGTCTCTTGCCATGAAACCGAGAGGGCTTCACAACCTGGGGGAATCTCATTTGCCTTAAAAATTTCCTGTTTGATTCCCCTAAATGCTTTAATCTATCCCATCCAGGAACCACTGGTGCTGACATTAGCAACAGATGTCTCCTGTGGACTTCCCAGATCATTTTGCACTACATCTCTTTGTTTTTTAAGTGAGTTGAACCAAATGTGGAAGTTTCTCCTTGAGAAAGAGTTTAGTTTTTATTTTGAACTTGTACTTTTCTCAAATCACTACTACAAATCACTAGATTTCACCAACAGGAATCCTGGTGTCCTATAGAGCTTCACAGCATCCATCAGTGAACTATTCCCTATAAACAATGCAGAACTGGAGAGCTTGGGTGAGACATCTGCCTAGTGTTTCCTCTTGGCTTGTCCTCAGGCTGTGATAAGCTGGTGGAAAAGGCTCTGTCGGAATATGGCTTTCACAGTGTAGATGTAGGTAGGAACCTATATACAAGATTACTTTTCCTGTTTTAGGAAGTGAGCATCCCAGATCCCACCCACCTGCATAAGCAGAACCTGCATTGCCCCTGAGGGTCAAATCTGTAGATTATTATTACTGCATTAAACACTTTCCATCCTCAGCTTTGGAAAGTTCCCACTGATTTGCCTATCAAAGACTGGAGGAAATACCTTAATAGCTGACATACACACATAGAAACCCACCCCTCTGGGCTGGTCCTGGTGTCTCAGCTCTCTGGGGCACCCAGGGACAGCCCTTCCCACCCCCTGGAGGTACATTGCCCAAACGTGGAGGTTTAGTCTCAGGAGGTGTCCCCTGGAGATGCAGCATCCCCATGGTGCAGCCCTGCTGAGGCTGCCCAGGACCACAGCCAGGCCAGTCTCCTTCTGGGAAATGAAAACCTCCCCTCGTCAGCACAGAGATTTGGGAAGAGCAAAGCTGTGAAAATGTGATGTGTGATGGCTGCTGGAAGGAAAGCAGTAGGGAAACATGTGAAAATGTCAAATGCATCATTTTCCCGAAATCAGAAACATTGAACTATTGTAGTCTAAATTGGTCAATGGTCCTTGCTATGAAATAATGCTTCATAGGAAACTGACCTTTATTTTTGTTTTTTAAAATGATAAAAAAGACAAATAACCTGAAAGTAACTTCTTGGCAATTAAAGGGAACATTTTGGTTTGAATTAAAATGAACATTGTAAACTTATTTTAGATAAAAATCCCATTAAAATATTTCAGGCTTGGTTTGACTCCAATTGATTTTTCCCCTTTTTTTTTCCTTCCTATCCTCCCTATTTTCAGGTTCACTTAGTTCAACCAGGACACCCAGATGAGAATCTCAAGAGGAACAGTTTAGTCTTTTCTTTCTCCGTGTAGCTGCTCAGGGCTCCTGAATTGTTTGATTCAGGCTGCTGAATGCAAAAGTGGGGAAAAGTTAGTCTCAGTGGAAAGTGCTCCCATTTATCTTTAAGAAAATCTTTAGAGTGATGGTTTTTCCTCCTAAAAACATAACCAAATAAAAACTAAGAGATTTTGACAACCTTCTGAATAGGCCAGCATCAATAGAGGCTTTTCCCACTGAGGACCTAAAACAAATACCCATCTCCCTGGTTCCCTACTATCCATGCTGCCTGGATGTGAGTTGTCTCCTGATTCCCAGTTCTGAAGCAAAATGATTATTTTACCCTGAGTGAAACCCCAGATGATGTTCCAGGTATAGTAAACTCCAGACATCACCCTACAGGCAGTGAGGATTAGACTGGAAAAGTCTGGCTCTCTCCTCAGCCCCCCAGGACCATCCTGGCAGTTCTTCTGTGCTCAAACCTTGTTACCCTGCTAGCTCATACCATGCCCCAGGACATGCAAAATACACTCTTGGCATCATGCTGTAAGAAACACCACTCCAGCAGTCTGCAACACAGCTTTTTTCCTCTTGGAATTGAAACCCCCTTCCTCATATGCATACAAAAATGATAATAGCTGTATTTCAGGGCTGGAAGTGGCTCAGAGGAGCTGGAGTCCTGTGAACATCCCCAGCCTGCTCTGATGGAGCTGGTCCAGCACGCACCTTTGTGCTCGGTGCAGATGCCCCTAGCAAGGTTAATGGTGTCTTTCCTGACCAAAGTGGGGCTCAACACCCCAAATGAGCCAGGAACTTCTGCTAAACATCCCTAGCAGTAGGACCAACTCTTGCCATCCCTTACAGGGATGCTCAGATGCTGTTGGTGCACTGCTGGGCACAAGTGCTGTCTCCAACTCAGATTAAACAAAGGTGTCACCAAACAGCAGGGAAAGTGGTACGGTATAACCAGACTGTTTTTGCTTGATGCCTGTGTACACCAAACAGGAGGGTTATTGGCAGAACTGTAATGGCAAAGGCTGTTAACAAGGCTGAATTCAGAGACTGTTGACAGCCTGGTGGGGAACAGATTCTTTCCATGGCTGTTGGGTTGGGAAGGGGTACACTCTCAAGCTGATTATTCAGTGAAGATCTCTCACAGTCTAGGGAAGAGCATGTTCATGGTAGACCCGAAAAACTTATGGTATGGATTTGAATTGTACACCAACTTGTGCAATAATCACTGTGTTTAATTTAAACTGAGAGAGGGTAGATGTAGGTTAGATACTAGGAAGAAGTTGTTCCCTGTGAGGGTGCTGAGGCGCTGGCACAGGGTGCCCAGAGAAGCTGTGGCTGCCCCATTCCTGGCAGTGTTCAAGGCCAGGTTGGACACAGGGGCTTGGAGCAACCTGCTCTAGTGGAAGGTGTCCCTGCCTGGGGCAGGGGGCTGGAACTGGATGAGCTTTAAGGTCCCTTCCAACACAAACTGTTCTGTGATACTACAGTGCTGCAAGAGGAGCGAAGGGAGTATATCCCAGGGGATGTGAGCCAGCATGGAGGCACATTGGCAGGAGGGAGAGAAGCAGCGAGAGCAGGCGATGGTGGATTGCAAGGGGAGAACAGGAGAGATGCCCAGCACTGCCAGGCATGGTGCTCGTTTGCCTGATAGATTCAACTCCAAGCAGAACAGAAAGAAATGATGAAATGAAGAAAAGTAGCGCCAGTTGCGAGGCGAGAGCCCTGGGCAGACGCATTGTTTTATGGTCCAGACTGCATGAGTGATTGGATTTCCCAACAATATTTCTCAATGTCTAAGTGTGAGAGGCCCCTGGGAACAATAACTTTCCTGCAGCTCAGAAGCTGAGTGATGAAGCCGTGGGTTAATAGCAATTAGTCTCCACACTGGCGGCTCCCTCTGCCACCTCCAGTTCTTTTTAATTTGTTGCTGGTCCCACAGCAGTGTAAATAATCCTTTGTTTTAAATCCACTGTAAATCTGCTGGTGAAATAACTGTGGCTTGAGTTATACAGTGCGGATCCTTGATGAATGCGCTTGGGCAGGCTGGAGGGACTGGTGTACCTGTGTTCTCCTACAGAGATTCATGGCTGGCCGTTGAGCAGGTCATTTTATGGACTTCTGTTTTCAGTCACCATACAGGTTTTACTGCCGGACAGGTCAAGCGAGGAACAGCCACAGACACTTAATCCAGGCACCAACTGAAAACACAATTATCAAATGCATAATAAAAGAAAATAAATGAGCTCTCCAACCTACAGCTCGGGAACATCGTAAGTTTGGAGCAACTCTCACTCCATGATGAAGTGGCGCAGGGAGAATCAGAACGGCAAATTTAAGGGGTTGCTGAACAACCATGTTAATACCTCACCGGCCACAGGATCCACCTGAGATCACGGACACAGACACAACATCCTTCATCCAAGGACTTCATAGAGTGATGATCCCTTTGCTGGGAAGCACGGACAGATAACAGCAAGTTGGCAATATCAGGCCTTCCTCCCCAGAAAAGGATCAGTTTTGTTGGGTTTTCCTCTGTTCTTTGTGATAGCTGGAGGATTTTGCTGGCAGCACCTCACTCACGATTTGTGACCTGTGATCCATGCTATCCCTACAGGAAATGCATGCATTTCAGGTGAGGACTGAGAAGCAGGAAAGCTGGGACCTAGCTTGATCTCCTCAGGGATAGAAAAAGGGATCACATTTTGGAAGAGGAAAGCTTAAGAATCAACATGGATGTTAAGCTTGGCACTAAACCAGAGTCTGAACACTAATAACAGTGAGCTGCCATGAACTTGTGAATGCGTTTGGCACTGGATGTGAAGGGATGAGCCTGGTTCTGCCACCTCGTGGTATCCTCAGTTCTGACTTGAGTATCCAGGTTTGCTATGGGGGAGCTGAATGTCCTTTTGAGTAACCTAGTGGAAAAAGGGGGCCAAACCTGTAAGTGTCAACTCACCTTCCCTAGCCAAGACCAAATACTGCTTAGGGACCAAAGAGGCATAGAATCATAGAATGGTTTGGGGTGAAGGGACCTTAAAGCTCCTCCAGCCCCAACCCCTGCCCCGGGCAGGGACACCTTCCACTAGAGCAGGTTGCTCCAAGCCCCTGTGTCCAACCTGCCCTTGAACACTGCCAGGGATGGGGCAGCCACAGCTTCTCTGGGCACCCTGTGCCAGCGCCTCAGCACCCTCACAGGGAAGAGCTTCTGCTACTGTCTGATTTAAATCTACTCTCTTCTTGGCATGTCACCAACTCAAAAACCCCTCTTTGAATGAGATGTATAGTTCCATCAGGAAACATGAAAGCGGGGAAACTTGCCTGTCTCTTCTTTTGTGGAGATCTTGGCCCAGAGAGAGGGCTATTATAAAGAACTGCAAAGATCCCTAGATTTTGTAGGATTTGCCTACACCAAGAGGCCATCAATGAACACTGAATGAGGAAATTCTGCTGAACACTCAAGTTTTCATCATGGCTTTTCATAGTCTCAGATCAAGCCATTCTCTGAGGCTCATCAGGCACCTACAGACTACCAGCTACATGGACTGCAAAGGTGTTGGAATGATGCCTTTGCACCAGGCAAAGTGAGGCACCCCCTCCTGTGTGTGCTAAGACATCACCTTGTAGCATAGAAGAGATGATTCTCACTCACCTTTGTCGAGTTTTAAAGGAATTAGTATCAAACCCACTGAATGTGGACAGCTGTCCAAGGTCTGGCTTTCTTGTTGGAATAATGATGGACAGTTTGAATTGGTGAATGTGATTACTGCAATCCTAGAACAGAGGGCCTTACAAAGGTTTCTGCCTACCTACACAAGACAAACTTAATTGCTGGAAGACTAAGAAGTGTGGCTGGAATATAAAGATCTGCTTACAGAGCTGTGCACTGGAGCATACATGTCTCCTGACAGAAGTGGCTTCGATAGCATCAAACACTTCCAAGACAGAAGAGCAGAAAGCATCTTCAAGCCCCTGCAAGACATAAGCTGTTTGTTTGACATTGTCTCTCCTCAACATGTCAGATAAAAACCCCTTATTTGAGAAACCTTTTGCTTTTCTCATGTTCTTTTTTTACTTTCTCTGCAACCTTCTGTGTAGACTAAATCTGCAAACAGGGTGCTGTGATTAATGAGAGTGATAAAGGGCTTGCTTTTTCCCACCTTTCCTGAGGAAGAAGATGATTAATTGGAGCAAGATAGAGGCCCTCCTTGGATTTGATTAATACACACACTTTCACAGCTGGTGTTGAGACCCACCTCAGATGTTCAAGCCACCTTTGTCACAATGACAGTGCAATAAAAGCCAACTGAGCCCCTCGGCTGTGTCACTGTGTCTGGTGTGTGAATTAGTCTGCTCTCATGGGGTCAGTCGAGATCTCAGAAAACCAAACCCTCACAGGCTATCACGTAAAACAGCTCTTAGAGACCTGAGCTCTTTCTTCAGGTTTTGCACCCATTTGCTGTTGACTTCTGATGGATGATGTTTCAGGAGCTGGGTGGGTGAGCAGCTGAGGGGTTGGGAAAAGCACAATATGAATCATTTTACCCTCTGGTTTGAATCTCATGAAGAAACGTGATCCTACAGTCAGCCACTGTGGCATAAACCTGCATCCTCTCTCTGTGGTAGCTGTTGTGAGAGGAACGGGTGGTTGGTCCCTGCATCCTTCCTCAGGGTCCTCATTCCACATTAAATCCGTAATCTTGAACTGACCCTGACTGAGGTCCTCAAGCAAAGAGGCTTTTGTAGGGAGGAAAACCCCAGCTGCTTGTGTCTGTTGCAGTGCTCAAGTTTTCTCTTTCTGCTTTGCTTTTAAAATGGGTTTATATTCTGCTATAATCCTTTTATAATATAATTATATTCCATAATAATCCTTTCCATCCTAGTTAGACAATTAAATCCTTCATGAGTGAAACATCTCTTAGAGATGCCACCATGGTAAGGAGACATGTGGAGAAGAGGCAGTGATCCATCCCAATGGGCTCTGTGCCTGAGGAACTGGACTTCCAGAAATAGCAAGTTGTAGTGAGGAGCAGAAACCATGTCCTGGGCATACATGAAGAGAGGACAAGGAAGATCAGTGCCACCAGACATGGCAGGGTCTAAATCCTGTTGCAGAATATTCTGGGCTGTTTGGGAAAACTCATTTGTAACTTAGCCTGGAGTCCAGTTCACTTGCTGATTTACTTGCTCATTTTACTGCAAGGCCAGCTTGGAAATCTGGAAAAGATGCTTCTGGAAATGACTTTTTCTGAGACCTCTGGTAGACTGAAACCCCAGCCTTGGGGAGGGCCAGCACTGAAGGCATCACAATATTTTTGTTCTAAAACCAAAGTAGAGAAATTACACTTCTCGAGTCTAAATTCCTGCACGACACAGGCCAGAGAACGTCATCTGGTAATTTCTGTGGTTGAACCTTGTCCTTGGACAACTGTCCATTTTCAAAGCATGGGACTTTCTGAACACTTTTCCTTCTGGTCTGACATTTTACTTGCTTTGTGGAGGGCCAAAAATCGCTGGGTTTGTGTTTGGGCATTCAACACACTGGAGGAAACTTGATTCCATTGACTTCTGTGGTTAGTTTATTTAGAAGAAATCTACTCACCCTTTTTTGAGTCATCGTTTTGACAAATATTTGACCTCTGAAGTACTCCATCGTCCGGACGTGACCTGTGAGTAACCGATTTTTACAGCTAACTGGAAGTTCTACATAAATAAGAAATCAGTTTTGGACCTGCTGAGACAGACCATATTCCAAAATATTCAGTGAACCAACATTGAAAGAGTTTTTTATTTCTCATCTCATGGAGACCTGAATTTTGGAATTCAGATGAGTTTGAAATTTTAATTCAGAACGGGAAGAAAATGAAAAATCAAGTGGAATTATGAGTGGAAAAATAGAATAACTTGTTACGAATTTTGAAGTGAAAAGTTCTGATTGTTTCAAATGATTTTGTAATGTCACCTCTTTGGGACAAACCATTGGGTGTCACTGAGACCACTCCACGAATCTTTCACTATTGCTAAAACTGCAGGAAGACCTCAGATTGCTTCTGACAACAGTTTCAGCCAAAAATGCCTGTGCCTGGCAGCTGCCACATGGAAAAGGCATTAAAACCTGAATCTCTTCTTGAGCAAAGAACGTCACCTGGCTTTCATTACTTTATTTCTGTGCCAGCCATGAAGTGTGCCTGTTTCTGTGTGTGTTTATGCAATCCCAAAGTGCAAGTCTAAAAGCTCTGGGCTTTATGCTACCAGGTCTGTTTGGAAAGATAGATTAAATATTTCCAGCGTTGCAGATCTTCCTGGCTGTATCTTCAGAGGGCAGAAAGTTTCACTTTCTCTTCCCATGGCCTGAGATTAGGAGAAAAGACTTTACCGAGTTTCCCAGCATTCATTTCCATCACTTTTAGGACTGAAAGTGACATTGTCCGGTTGTAAAAGTGAAGGTAGCAACTCATCCAAGCTCAATAACCTGTAAAACTCCGCTCCAAAGAATGATCATTGCCAAATCAATGTTATAAAACACCAACCGTTTAAGGTGGGTCGATTAAAGATCTCAGTGTTATACTGGAATAAAAGGCAAATGGCACTTTCTGGTGGAGCGCCAGGCTGACCTTTCCTGGAGAGGTGACCCTGAGCAGTACTGCTGACATTTCCAAAGCACAAACCACCAGGAAGGCTGTGGAGAGAAGATAAAATAACACTGATGGCTTCCGAAGGTCTCCCAAATCACCTGAGGCTCCTTCCTGCGACAGACGTCTTCGTCACCTGGTTGTGTTACAGTTCTTTTGTCAGGTTTTTCCCCTCCAGATCTGCAGAAAATAAAGAAAACTTGAAAAACAAAGGTTTGGCGAGGGGGTGGGATTGTGCCTACTTGTCATGTTATTTCTCTTTAGCTCTCTTATTTTCTGCTCTTCTCTTAATATCAGCCTCAAAGCCTGTAGTCTTTAGGTTTGGGTGTTTCATAGGCAAAAATGACATCCACTAGAATAAAGAAAACTTCTAGATGTGGTTTTCTTTAAATCTATGGAACCTCATGCAGAATGTATGGACTTTTCCTCTCCCTAAAAGCCAAATAATAAAAAGACCACAAAGAAAAATCCCCAACAACACCTAAACAAGATGGTTTTTTGACCCAAGGGGAAAAAGCATTCACTTCTTGCTTAACCTGACATGATCCCAGTTCTGGAAAACACTTGGAGAAAGCACTTAGTTATAGCTGATGTTAATTTCTGCTCACTGCCAGGGGGGCAACAGTGTTTTAAGACTGAGCCCCTGCATGTTCAGAGCCCTAATTGTCATGAAAGACATTCTTCACTGTTGTCCCTTAGATGCAGATGGGGGTAAGAAGGTTAGCTCCTTCCCATGGCTTTTCTTCAGAAACATACTGTCTTCTACAGGTCCTCTCTGTCTCATGGTATTATTAACTTGACTGTGAATGGCTTGGCACAAGATTGTGCAGGAGGTAGTTGGTCTTACTCTCAGTTGGGATATAAATGGCATCAAAAAGGACATGTAGGCTATGCCTAGAAAAACAGATGGAATTTTGATTTCAAGAACACTCAGGAAGATACTGACAGCTGGAAAAGTGGCTGTGATCTTATCAACACTTTTCCTTCTATAAATGCATGGATAGGTGAAAACATATTTCATGAGATTTGCTGTTGGTGACTATCTCTGGGACCTCTCCTCTGTTTAATCAAATTAGAACTGGCCAGTGGATTTCCAGTTTAGCAGAGTGGCATGTGGACACTTACATGTATACAAAGATAAGTGTACATATACACTTTTCTGCTCTCAGTTGCAGCCTGAAACTCTTTCTGCCAAGCTCAGGTTGCAGGACCAGTAATAATCACTTTCTCTGCCTTCTTTCTGTGTGCCTGTGATCTGGACTATTCCCATGTGGAATTGCAGGTAAATAAGGAATCTCTGAAAGGCATTTTTTTAGGAAACTCTGCTCAGAGAAGTGATATTTTAATCTGAAAGCATTCTGAGAGGGGAGTGACGGTGAATTTGTCCCATACTATTGAGCAGCTGCTTCCCAGAGCTGGCCAGAACCTTTTGTCTCCCCTCTCTTTCTCTCATCATGGTCATTTCAGTCTCCACCAGTTTCTTGATGCAGTCACCAAACAACTTCAAATATTTCTAAGCATTTTAATTAAAAACACATTAAAAAAGCAGGTAGAATATTTCATGTCCCACAATTGAGCAACTACTTCTTTTTCTCTTAATGTCATGATTTTTTCCTCCCTTTTCTTCCCTGGACAGCAGCTTTGCAAGAAATCTTTCCACCATCCCATCATTCAGACAGCCTGAGAGATGGCAGCAGGACTGTCTTTTTTAGAGAGAAGAGGGGAATGCTGAAGCAGCAGGGTTTGATTCACTCCGGGAGCCCAGTGCCGCTTGCCTGAAAGCAAAACAAGAGACGAGCACATAGAAAAGGAGGGAGGGAAAGAAAAAATGCAGCTTCTGTCTCTGGTGCTGACTCTGCTGGTGCTCTCCCTGTGCAAGCAAAGTGGACACAGCAAATATCCCTCTGAGCAACTCAGAAGGGATTTTTGCAAACGCTGTCTCTTTGCATGTGTTGCCTTTAGCTGCCCTTTCTAACCATGGGGTTCATGGACATCCTGCAAAGGGTACTGGCATAGCCAAGCACGCTGCGCACTGTGGGAGTTAAAGGAGGAGGGAGCAGTAAAAAGGAGCTAGGATGGAGAAAACCACCGTGGGCATGAGCACAAGGACCCATGTCTCACGTCTAGGACAGTTTTCAGGACTTAGGGGAAGGTTTCAGAGGTGGCTCCTCACTGATGGCTGATCTGCTGTCAGGGTCATGCCAATGAAGGTCCATTTGTCATAGAATGGTTTGGGTTGGAAGGGACCTTAAAGCTCCTCCAGCCCCAACCCCTGCCCCAGGCAGGGACACCTTCCACTAGAGCAGGTTGCTCCAAGCCCCTGTGTCCAACCTGGCCTTGAACACTGCCAGGGATGGGGCAGCCACAGCTTCTCTGGGCACCCTGTGCCAGCGCCTCAGCACCCTCACAGGGAAGAACTTCTTCCTTATATCTAACCTGAACTTCCCCTGTTTAAGCTTAAACCCATTACTCTTTGTCCTATCACTACAGCCCCTGATGAAGGGTACCTGAGATTATGTCCTGGGATAGCCAAGGTGAGCAATTCAGAGCACAGATCTTTGGGCTGCAACAACCAGAGATGAACACTTCTCTTGGTTTGGGCTTCAGTCTCTCTGACCATCTTGCCCTCTATTAAATGGGTGCATCACCCTGAGGGTATCACCCTGAGGGCATCATCTTGGGGGCATCAAGCTCTCTCCCAGGTGTTGAACTGCATTCAGGACCTCACCTAGGAAGAGGTGAAAGGTGCCAGGCTGCTCAGCTGCGTAGGCAGAGGGGAACTGGTACAAAACCATAGGTCTGTCAACATATAACTATTCCCAGGGCTGGGCCTTCCTGACCTGCCTTGGAAATGAAAGGATGTGCATGTTGAAACATGGGGCTCAGCCCTAGAGCCATAGCTGTGCCAAACCAGAGTCAGACACCACCATGGAGACACAGCAGCTCCCTGGTCGAGCCCTGCTCTGTTTCTGCTGCCCTTCCTGACACCCTTCTGGCTAGACCTGAGATGTTGAACCTGTGGCTCATGGGTATGAAGAGCTGCCAAGGGGAAGCAATATCAGCATAGTACAAAGCGTGACATGTCTGGACTCTGCCTGGTGCCAAGGTGTTGAGTTTAACGCTTGCAGCAGGAAGCTGGCACCCCCCAGAGAGCATCCACCTTCAGACTCACCAGGTCTGTGCTGGACAGGCTGATCCAGCACTGGTCTCAATCTGGTCACTTGGATGGATCGTCCTGACACACACACAAGCATCAGTCCTCAGTGCCCAAGGACTGAGTCTCTTGGGACATGGTCCAGTGTGGCACCATCTCATGCACAAGATCACAGAGAAGGATGTACAAGTCCTGCAGGGAGTTAGTGGACCTGACACTGACAGACCTGTGTTCCATACATAGACCATTCCCCTGGCGTCCTGCAGACCAGGGTGGCAGCTGAGGTTCACAAGCTTTGCAAGCCTCTTTCTGCACGTGAGACTGAACTTCTTAACAGCAGAAGGTCTCCTCTAACACCCATGGCTGCAGTCAGACCTGACCTTGTAAGCAGGGCAATCCCAAGCCCTGCCACTGGCGTGCAGCATGGTGGGAGCTGTGCTGTGCTCTGAAAGGGCTTGCAATTCCCCATGCGAAGTGTCGTTCAGTTCCAACCCAATAAAGCAGCAATTGCATATTTAGAAATTATTATTGAAGGCAGATTTATTAAGGATTAAGAAGAGGAGTGTGGGAGTGATAAAAACACTTGCTAATCCTTGGGCTGAGCTGCTTTTGATGATCAGCTAGAATTTGAAGCAGCAAAAATCCTTATCATATAAATCTGATGCAAGGCTTAATATGGCAGTTACCATCTGTTTAAATATCAACTGATTATTACAAACATAGTCATTGAAAATTAACCATGTAATAGATGGTTATCAGTGACACTGCTTGTTTAAATAAATACATGTTTTCACAAGCAATTGAGAGTCTATTTGCAACGATAGCTTGTTTTATTATTATTTTTTGGGTAGTGCTGCAGAGCGCATTTATTTGCTCCCCATTCCTGACATAACAGGGAGGTTTTTCATTCCTAAGCTGTGTATGCTTAGCCAGCACGTAGTCATAAGAACAATAATAATAATGCTGCATTTTATTTTGATGGCACCCACTAGCCACAGCTCTCCGGCTGTTTCATAAACAAAAGGACTAATACCCAGAGAGCACTAAAACATCCATCAGAAAAAAAGCCAAGCAGAGTTCAAAATCAAATGCAGCCCATGTAATTCAAGCAAAATAACACCACGTGCTTAGGATGACAAGTTTTCCAAGTGTCTTTTGAAAGCAAAACAAGACAAGAACCCTGTTTCGCAGTGATGCAGCCAAGAGGCAGTGGGAGATGGGGGAAATTCAGGCTGCACAGTAGGGAGTGTCTGCCTGGCTGGGGGGGCTCCAGCATGGGTGCAGGACCAGCTGGCTGGGCATGGTGGTCCCCTTGGGTCTTACCTGTATTTCACTGAACAAAGCCAAGGCTTTGAGAGGTGAAATGCATTGGGAAGATCTGTTCAGGGAGCCAACATCTCTTTAACTGGTGTGTGATGATGAGGCCTTTAGTGACACGGTTTAGTGGTGGTCTTGGCAGACCTGGGGTAATGGGTGGACTTGATGATCTTAAAGGTTTTTACCAACCTGGTAACTTCTATGATTTTGAGATTCTTCACCCTTCCATCCTAGCAGTGAGAGTGGTGGGACCAGTGTGGCATCTCCAAAGAAGAGGACCCTTAGTCACAAGGACTTTTACATTTGCATGTTGTTATGTAATTCACTGCTTGATAAAAGACCTGACATGACATCTCAAAGCTCCTACTGTGGACTTTTTCCATGGGGAAAATCTGATTACTTGATTTGCTTCTAGAATCAGAGCAATCTCTGGATCCATGCTGCTACTTCTCCTCTCACCCTGAGTTCTCAGGTCCTTTCCCTTCCACCTTTCTACCAAAAACCAGCTGATCTCAGCTGAGGTTTCTAGGTGTGGAAAACAAGAACTTGTTCCAGGATCATATTTGTTGAGTTTGTGGCATGCACAAGGCTGGCCTGGTGCAGCTTTAAAGTGAAATTATTGCCAGACCTACAACAGTTCACAGAATAAACACCCTGCATGACAATTTCCATGTGAATTGCTAGAAACCATTACCTGGAAGTATGTCCTGTGCTTACCTCATGGACCGGTTTCTGTTGGAAGGGACCTTAAAGCTCCTCCAGCCCCAACCCCTGCCCTGGGCAGGGACACCTTCCACTAGAGCAGGTTGCTCCAAGCCCCTGTGTCCAACCTGGCCTTGAACACTGCCAGGGATGGGGCAGCCACAGCTTCTCTGGGCACCCTGTGCCAGGGTCCCACCATCATCACAGTAAAGGACTTTGTAATATATAATCTAAACATCCCCTCTTCTTCACCCATTTCTTTATTCACCTCAAACCTAAAGTATCTAAAAGACACCACAAAGTTGTCTCTTTCTTCACCAGCCCCAGGGATTTATTTCAGTTACTTAATCATAAAGTATCATCAGATCTACCCTTAGGTACTTGAGATGTTCTCATGAGCCTTAGCTTTATAACACTCAACATGTGAAAGATGTATGCCCTCTGGAGGGGCAAGCAGAGGCCAAGGAGAATGATCCAGAGCCTCTCAAATGGCACTAGACATATGTTTAGGGCACTGAATTGAGTCACAGGTGTCCATTGATCAGCTCTTCATAAAGGGAGCTTTGTGCATTTGCTCTCGGCGATGTCATGATGCTGTATGACTAAACGTGGAGCTCATTCTGCCTGGGGATCTCTGCAGCGGGTGAACTCTGGCTTGCACTTCAAAACCAGCCTGTGACGTTCTGCCTGCGCAGGGCAGCGCAGTGACGACCAACATGTTGAGTGGCAAGCTCAAGGAGGCTTAGCTTGGAGACAGCCTGGGCAAGAGCTTGTTCCAGACTTGTCCACTGGCACAAAAGACAAATGGAAAAGAAAGGAAAAAAGAAAGAAGGAGTTTCCAGGAAGCACTGAAACAGTTGCAGTCTTGCCCATTGAAAAGTGCAGGCAATTAGCAGCTTAGCATTGAATCCCAGGTTAATTGGCTTTGATTAGGTCACTGTTCCCTGTCCTCTTCACACAGATCACCTCCTTGCTGTGCCAAAAGGTGGTGGGAGGGGAGAGCAATCAGCCTCATGAATGTGCACCATCAGAAGGATCTTAGAGTGACTGGGAGGAAAACTTAAATGGGGGGCAGAGCCAGAAAGCAGCCATGACGTTGTGGGTCTGGACAGACCAAGCAGCAAGGGAAGAGGAAAAGAGGTACCAGCTGGGAATGGGCTTTGAGCAGTGTGTGATACAAGAGCTTACAAACATTTCAAGTGTGTGAAATGCAGAGCAGGAAAAACAGCCCCGATAGATGCTGCTGCTTGTGAATGTCCTCACCTTGCATGGATCCTTCCCATCTGCCACACAGGGATGCAGGAGGTCAGGTCCTGGTGGCCGGGCAGCTAAGAATAGCAGGTGCCTGATAGCCCCCTTTGGACCTGCATTAGCAAACCACCTTCCTGCATGCACATTACTGACTTTGGCTTTACACCACTGCCAGTGATGTTGAGGACTGGAAAATAAGGGATTTACAAAGTCACTTTAGACAGAGGGACTGAGAATGAAGTTGTGATAAGGTGTCATTTTTAGACATGCACATACATTTGTGTGCGTATTTGCCTGGGAATAAGTACATCAAACCAAGGGAATTAAGAAAATCTCTTTCCCGAAAGACCTCAGAATTGTCAGTACCCTGGCACGATGTGGTTCTACTTTTTGTTAATTGAAAGTCTAAAAATAACTCTATAAACTCTATATTTAGTAGAAAAGTTTCCTAGGACCTGAATGAGATGTTATTTTGGATTTGAACATACTATAAGGAAGTACTTAAAATACTTTACAGCCAGGTTTTTTTCCAGCATTAAAAACAAACGGGCATTTTGACTGGGAAAAATGGGGACAATCTAAAATAGAACCGTAGAAAATATGGTGATATTAAAAGCAATGGGATCTTTTTTGGCAAAAAAAAGCATTGAGAAGACACAGATGATTTCACAGGGCATTTTGGTGATTTTCTATCAACTTTCACCCCTCTTCAAAAATAACTTCATTTAAAAGATTTCACCATTTCACCAAGTCTAAATATATTAGTCTCTAGGCCTCCTGAATCCAGACCAGCATCCTAAATTTAGCTCACTAATTACAAATGCTGCAGTCTGCACCCCTGAAACATTCGGTTTAGGGAAGGTCTGAAATGAAAGTGCAAGTTGTCTGTCAGAAACATTGTCCTGACAATGCTATCTCCAGGACAGTCCCCTTGCAGAAGAGAAGAGAGAGATACTGAATGTTCACAGAGGGTGTGTGAACTATGAATCAGGGTGTTGCACTAAGGATCAGTCCCTCCAGCAACTGGGATGTACCCTTCAGCATTATGATGCAGCCTGTCCTGGAGAACGTCCATATGAAAGGGTAGCAAGCTGGGACCAGCCACTGTGTAAATGACTTTGACTTCTGCAGGGATCATTCTTAGAGCACCTCCTGGGTTTGGCTGGATTTCCAGCAGGGCAGGGGCTCCTGCATGCACCAAACTGCACTGTCGCCAGTGCCCAAGGAGGCAAAGCAATTCATACCTGCAGAGCTAACCGTTCATCTGGGAGGAGATCTCTTTCTTTAGCCCCTAGAATAAAGTTATGTGCAGGATACAAGCAGAGGGATGGCGGTGGGAGGAGGAAAGGGGCACTCTGGGCTGATGGATGCAACCCAATTTCTCCGATCCAGAGTGAGCTGTGGTGATTTACTCAAGCTGGTGAGGTAGGCAGAGAGTTTTGGCCTGGGAGAGCCTGGGGCAATGAGTAAGCTTAAAATTCTGAAGGGTGGAGCTCAGAATTCTTTTTTCTATTATGCAAAACTTAAAATAGGAAAGAAACTGATTCATTCTCCCCAGCCCTGAGGAAGACATTCCTCAGGTTAACGTTAGGTGTGTCTACTGGGAACGTGGTGTAATAGAGGCCAGGAGGCACCTGAATAACGTGCACATGCATCCCTCCACAGAGGAAGGCTCTCCAGGAGACCTGAGGACCACAGGGATGTCCTAGTCAGGACCTTTCTGCCACCATCACAAAATCAATGGATGCTCCTATGTTGAAGTGCTTACATCAGATTGGAGGAAGACGATGGGGAAAGGAGCACTGTTGTCCCACAAAGTGGTGCACAATGATAAGCAGCAGCCAGACGCCAGGTCAGTCTCCAAGCAGGCTCTTTTCTCAAGTGCTGTGGTCATCAGCATTTGTGGTCATGAGCCAAGAACTGCCATTGACCTGTCACTGTGATTATCCTGCCCCACTTGAAGCAGAAGGAGATCCCTGAAAGGGGAAAGTGGAAAGTGTTCTTGTAACCGGCCCCAGTTCACACCCTGCTTTGAAGGGAAAACACATTGTCTGTCTACCAGCCAAGTTTCCTCCCTTCCTGGGACTGGCTGCGTTGGCAACACAAACAACAGCAACCAGCCAGAGACCAAGAGCTTAAACAATGACCTCTGTGGTGGATGGAAGGACTTTAGAGCTAATCATGAAGAGACACTTTTTTTTCACCCTGGTATTTTTGCTCCTTCTCCATTTTGGGGGGGAAAAAGGTATCTTTTAAGAACCTCAGTGTGGGCACAGCAGGTACCCCACTGTGCCAGCTTCTCTTGCACACACAAGAGTACTCCAACCCCCTTCTTCCAGATGTCCAAGGGAGCAGGTTGACATGGTAGCTGGCCCAACAGCAGGGTCATTCTCTCTTCTGCCATCTGAAGTCTTATCCTGGATGGTGACAGCAGTCAGGAGTGTTGGTCTCTTAGTATTACACCACAGAGTGAAGAGATGACCCTGTCTTGTTGTCCTGGTCCCCAGGAAAACAAAGCTTTGTTCCTGGCTCTGTCCTTGAATAAGTCATTTTGCCTCTCTTTCCATTTCTTTAAAGGTCAGGCCAGTCTCCCTAAGTACCACACTGTAGTGACTAACCATGTGGAGCCCTGATCTCAGCCTCTTGGTGCTGCAGCAATACAAATAAAACTAGTGCCTTTGGTTTCCTAAACCCTCCCGTCGTCACCTCTGACACTGTCACGCTGGTTGCCCTTCTGTCAAAGGGGGAATCACTGTGGAGACTTATTCAGTCATAATATTTATGAGTCTCTAAAGCAGTTATCAATTTACAAGTGGAGCTCAGAGGCACCAGAAGCATCACGGCAGACACTGAAAAAACTCATCAGACACTCAACAAGTGCCTGGCAGTGTAAGTCATCTTCATACAGAGAGAGATTTTAGGCACGTAGTAATACAAAACTAATGCTAAAACTACATTAGAACGTCTATGAAACTTCTATAGAAATGGAAGCAAACTACAGCTTAAAGTTTGGTATGGAGTCCTGTGCATGGTGATGATGGATTGTTATTTCAGGAGGGGAGAGGAAGGGAAGGAAAAAGGGTGCTGGAGCTATGCTTGACTGCCACTGGTCCCATATGGAGGTGTCTATTCTCCCTCTCTCTGTTCTTGCTCATCTAAAAAATGAAGGGCTGGCTCTAGCTAATGAACCATTTGCCTTGTGTGTCTGCTCTGGGCAGGAGGGAATGCCCCCCAGTAGGGATTTTCAGATCAAAGAGCAAATGTGGATCGTGTTTCTGCTATTGTCACCAATTTTTATGCCATGGTAGCAGGCAATAAGGCAACACCTTCAAAGTCCTTCATTGCAGAAGATGTGTAGCAGGTTGTGACAGAGCTGACCCAATAAATGACTATCCCATGTGTGGAAGATCTGAAGTGGGAAGCACCACAGCACTCACTCTAGAACAGCTCAGGTAAGGTGCCCAAGATCTTCATGGGGGTTAGATATGGAGGTCTGTATGTGGCTAAAGACACGTACATCCTGAACTAGTCACTGTGCAAAACATCCAACATCCTTTATAGGCAGTCATATAGCTTTTCCTGTTTGTTTTGCAAGAACTTGCCGTGCCTGAGCTGCGTGAAGGTTTCACAGATATGTCCCCCAAAAAGCAGCTCAGCACCATCAGTCTGCAGGAAGAAGCCTGGAGTCCATCAAGGCTCTTTTTCTCCATGTGCTCCAATACAGGTTGCTGCTTTGGACTCTGGACCCTTTGCCTTGAAGAGTGCTGTCCTGCCTCTGTCTCCCACACCCTCCTCTTTGAAATAACCCATTCCCACCTCTTCTTGGTTTCTGGCATCTCAAGTATGCCTGGCCCCTGCTGCTCTTCTCTGCCTTCCCATAGACAGCAAAGGATACAAAGGGCGTGATCTCAACGTTTCCGGTCAAGCTCAGACTGATAGTGCAGAGATTAGAGGTGGAAAGAACACCTATGAGGTCACCTCTGCCATCCCTGGGGAGCAATCTGGGATTGTTCCTTTGCATTTTATTATCTGGTGCTCTGTCCAGCTCAGCAGTTAACATGACTCAAACCACAATCTTCCCAGAGCTTCCCTAGGGGAGGCGAGTCGCAACCTTGTGTTTCTTACTGTCAGGAAACATTTCCTGATATTCAGCCTAAATTTTCCTTTCCTTAAATTCATTCTATTTACACCTATTCTCAGACAGACCTCACCCTGGACAATCTTTCCTCAGAGTTCAGACCTTTTGGACTTAATCCTTCTGAATGCATTTGTGAGTGCATTTTTGCTGCAGCTTTGATTCATGCTGGGTAGCCCCTATTGCAATATCTGAAAGCCTCAGGCTCATCATTGCACTTCTCTGTGGGGAAAAACATGCTTCCTTAAGGCCTCCATCCTCCAAGATAGCTGGGTACCCAGAAGTGAAAGGTATTTTGATGTCCATAAATGACCACTAATGGCTTAAGTATCCTGGCTTTAATGGAGAAACTATGCAAAAATTGTTTATAGATGAAACACAGACAGAACAGTCCGTATAGTTGGGATCCCCCATTAAATGTTCAAACCTGCCTGACTTACACAAACTGGTCTCTGTTTTTGCTGTGGATGTGGCTTACTCATCCCTCTTGGGTGTTTTCATAGATTTTTTCTACTTTTTCTGTATTTCAGCAAATTATAGGGGATGCACTTGGTATTAAGTGTTAAGCTGGTCCTGTGCTGAGAACTGCATATGGCAGTGGTGAGGCAACATCTTTCCATGTGCAGGAGCAAAAGATTCCCTTTACCAGGGGAATCCTTAGATAGGATCCTTCAAAATGTTTCAGTTAATGGGAGCATCATTAAGAGACTGAAGTGACTCAGAGCTGGTTGGGCAGAGAACTCTTTTCTTGCTTCTTGGTTGCCCAACATGGGTGCTGTGGGTGCTTAGTGTGTGCTTGGGGCTCCCACATACAGGGCAATAATAATCAGTATTAGTGGGGAAAGCAAGTATTGTCTTGGGTTGACTCCAGAGGCAGAAATGATAATTCCCTGGTGGAAGCAAAGCCTGAGCAGCCCACAGCTGTGGTGATTCAGAGATGTTATCCAGGAAAGCCGGTGTGTATGCAGGCAGACCTTCTCCATTAGCTCCCTGGAAGTTGCTTCTAGGGAAACATAAAAGAGCAGCTGTGTGGTTTTCCTTGGCTGGACAGTGGTTAGGATGCATCCCCTGAATATCTTTATTTTTCTGGCAATTAACCAGTCTTCCTTTACACCCTTGATTGCAAAGTCAGCATGCCATGAAGGACTCTGGCTGGCACAGGCCAAGCATTCCATGGGCAACGTTAAACCAGGCTCTCCTGATTAGCTGTGATTGCTCCAAAGATGCTCATACAATGCCACGTTAGGAACAGCTGCTTTGTTGTTGGGGAAATGCATGGTCAGCTAATGTGCTCACAGCACCGATGGGGTCACAGTGTCCAGCTTGATGGGCACGCAAGGCAGCAGGGAATGAAGGCTTGCAAGAGACCCCCGGACATCACCTAGAACATGACCCTGCTCCAAGACAGGACCAACTGTGGCATCCTTAACCATACTGTCAGTAAAAGCCTCCAGAAATCCCCTTTGTGCAGCTCTGCTTTGCTGTCCTATCTATTAGGGAGCTTATTACTTGCCAGCTTAATCTACTCTTGCTGCAATCAAAACGCAAGTCTTCTTGTCTGATACTTGTGGATTTGGAAAACAGATGATTCCTTTCCCCTCTGCAGCAGCATTTTATGAGGCAGTTCCTATCACACTGCCTCCCTTGCCCAAGTTTTCATAAGGTGCAAACCCCTGTTCTTTTGGTCTGCCTCCACAGACCATGATTTTTTAGACCTCTGATTCTGCTTGCTTCCTTTTGACTGCTCTCCAGTTTGTCCATGACTTTCTTACAGTACAACACCCAAACCTAAACACAGATACCATATCCAATGCAGAACACAACATGACTGTCTTATTATCTTATAGACTACCTCACTGTTTATAGACTGAGTATGGGGTTTGCACTCTAACTTTACAACATTGTTGTCTCAAGTTCAGCTTATGACCTTCCTTGATTCCCTTCTGCAGCACCGCTGCCAAGCCAGACCTCCCCCTCTTTCTGTACATGGAAAACTGATTATTCACATTCTTATCCCTATCCAATTTCACCTTTTATTTTCTCCCAGATTCTTGCTTGAGTTTGTCAAACTCATTTTGGATTCTAATCCTGATCTTCTATGTATTTGCAGTCTAGCCTCTCTTGCTTTAGGTAAGTATAGTCTGTGTGCTAACAACCATCATCCTGGTCAGTAATGAAAGTATGGAATAGCCTCAGGCTTAGGACAGACCCTTGGACAGTGCTGCTCAGCACGTGTTTCTGGCAGGACCATGACCTGCTGCTAACTGCCTTCCAAGAACACTCTTTTAAATCGTTCTACTCAAAACCTGCTATCTCACAGCTATGTCATTTGGACCCTTGTCTCCACTTTGCTTACAGGAATGTTACGTGCAACGCTGCAAAGCACAGTACTGAAGCAGAGGTGTGAGATTTCTTGCATCCTGGGCCTGCTGGTCTGTCAACAAGAGAAATGAGATTGGACTAAGATTGTCTGTTCTCAACAGATCTGTCTTGGCTTGTAGACAGGGTCTTGTTGTCTTCTGTGCTCACAAACAGTTTGTTTCCTTGGCCCGTCCAAGAATTTGTCCATGAAGTAAAGTTGGTGGAGTCTTGACAACTGTTCATTGATATATGATGCATAGCTTGGAGTCATCTTTGGCATTCCCAGCATGCTACCTGGCATGACAGAGAAAATAGTGCAACTGCTAAGAAATTAGGGGGAGAAGCAGAAGAAACTAGGGAGGGAGAAACCAGATGTGCCTTTTTTCTTTCTTTCTTTTAAATAGAGGTGAAAGGGGAGGGAGAAATTACTTCATAGATACTAAAATCAGTCTTCTTGAGCAGCTGAACAAACAGAAAATAGCTTTCTAAGGATTTGTGTCTCTTAGTTGATAAACTTTTTGATAGAGTTATTGTAAAATGCTCTGTTATTTGTGCATAGATTGGTCACATTTCCTTCCTCTCTCTGTTCTAGTCTTCCTCCTCTAGGGTCTTTAGCCTATATGGGATGTCAAATATGACAGCAGAAATGGCCTGTTGACATCCATGGCAAAGTTTTTGGTTGTAAGAACAAACTTGTCATTGCATGAATAAATACGACAAGTTTATGACTGTATGAACTTCATTTCTGGCCATTTACTTCTGCAAAATTTGTAGGATATTAACTGTCTTTGGTATCTCTTCCTGTGGATAGAGGGAGATTTATGTCCGGTGAGGATTTCTAACACAAACCAGCATAACCAGGGATTGTGTAATTGCCCAAACCATGTTTTCATCAATTTCAATGCTAGCGCCAGACCTCTCCTAACTTTCTTTACACTGTTGGGGTCACTGGCTGGGGCCTATCAGCCCTTCACAACAACACCTGATTAGCAACTCTGCTGGAAAATTCAGCGTGGTTTATAAATGCAGTAAACCCACCTCTTCAGGATGGCGTGAGAGCCCTTTGCTCCTGGGTGAGTGCTCCACTGAGATGCCACAGGGCACAGCTCTTCACAGGACCAAGCCTTTGCTGATCTTGACGCTGGCTTTCCACCCCATGGCAGAAGTTCAAGGATACCCAGCAAAGACAGGCCTTCAAATGTGAAAATGATTAGAGTTCTGTGGTTGGCTTTGTGTTGAGATTGCCACGCACACCCTGAATACTCTGGGCTAATGTTTTCATTTAATCATGGCTTTCTTGGCTTTGAATGCTCTTGGTGTACTGGAGCTATGAAAACATTTTGATATCCTTAGATTTACCCAAACAGTTTGGCTTTGCCCTGACTTTGAGGCAGCACAACATGCAACTTGACTCGAAGTGAAAGCAATTAAGCAGGCATTGAAAAAAATGTGAGTGAACTTTACATTGATCCTGTCCTCTGGGGTGCTCTGATGTAATATAAGCTGCTCAGGGATTTTTGGCTGCTTCTTGCCTGCATTGCTACTGGCTGCAAAGCCTCGGATGGAAATGAAGCACCTGGGTCTAAGTCTTTTCATTTAATTTTCCAAGCTTCTCAATCGACAACATGATCTTACTGGGTTCATCCCATGCAAGAGTATTCTGGATCTTACTTAAAATTTCATCATAAATATGTATTACTACTGGCTGCAAAGCCTCGGATGGAAATGAAGCACCTGAGTCTAAGTCTTTTCATTCAAGTTTCCAAATATCATCTCAGTGTCTCCTACTTGACACTGCCTGAAGACAATTTTGTCATTAGATTGCCACAAACGTCTCCTGGTTGTCACCCTGCTTTCTCCAGAGCAGGCTTTTGGAGGTAAACTCTGACACCTGAGTTTACCTCAGTGTGGTGGCAATCTGCAGTTCACAGGTCCTCCTAGACTTCACCAGGCAGGAATGTGGTTCTAAACAAAAATGAGTCAAAACAGGGTTTTCTTTGTCTGGTCTTTGAGATGGTGTTTGAAAGACATTTTGATGTGAACTACAATAGCAAACCAGGCTTAACTGACCTAAGAAAACCTGGTGGTTGGCTTTTGGAAAGTCCCCAGGGATGAAGTTCTGGATAACGTTTTTCCATATTCATGGAATTTATGATACTTTGTCCAAGACCCCTTCCAAACCCATGAACCTGACCACCATTACTGTTACAAGACCTCCCCTTCTCTATGTTGTTGACTTCTTTGCCCACTTCAACGAAACGTGACTCATGAGGGGAAAATCACTGACTTCTCCCCAAGAGACTCCTTTGCAGGCTGACAGTTTGTCTCACCATTGAGAAACATTTCCTGATAATTCCACTGAAAGTTTCCTCTGCTTCTTTTGGGCTCATTCCTCCTAGATAACAATCTCACATTTATATATAGTGTTGGAGCGTTAAAATCCCACCTGACAAGCAGGGTGAGCGTCTCTGAATAGTACTGAGATCCTGTAGAAAGACCCCCTCCCTTCCTGCTGTACCAGAGGAAAGTTTGCTGCTTTAAGGACCTCAGCATCCCTTCCAAAGAGCAAGAAAATAAACCCACTGAAAAATGGATATTCTTATGCCTTGCCTGCTGCTGGAGTGAAGCAGCTGTGCTCTGCTAACACTACGCAGGAATCTACACTAAGAAGCGAAATAGAATTATCTATAACCCACAGGAATTACTGGTGGGAAGTGAGGTAAAATGTAACGTTGACCCAAAGAAAAACACCTCGTTGAAGAAGGCCATTTCACATAACTGGCAAGGTATTTCACAGCGTTGTTATTACTTTAGTTTGGGATTAACATGGGCTTTTTATTCCAGTGCAGCCTTTCTACTTTACTAACATCAAGAGGATGAAGTTGGATGGAAGTTAACTGACCCCAGGAAAAGAGCTATTGCCAAGTTGCCAACTTGGTGTTGAAGGCACATGCTAAAGTAAAAGAATTGAGGTGTAAAAAGTGAAGACTGCAAACCCATGTGCTCTGTAGATTTTGTGAGAGCTTCACAAGCAGCACCAAGGTGATCTAAGGTGCATTGTGGGTCATTCCCAGATCTGCAGAGGCCATGATCAAACCCATTTTTATATCTCTCGTTGTTTAGATGCTGCTTATCTGGGAGCACATTCCTGGGATGCCCCATGAACATCTTCACCTCACCTGCCCCCTGATAAGGTCAGAACCAGGAACAGCACTATCCAACCCTACCATGCAGTAGGAGTGATGCTCCTCCCATGCAGGACAGAGATAGCCCTGTGGACATCCGGTACCTGTGCATATGCAGGGGCACAGGCAGAAACCCAGCCGTGGTGTCCCACCCTGCCACCATGGAGAGCAGAATGTGTCCATGCTGTGATGGTGGGCATGCCTAAATGCTTCGAATTAGATCACTCTACTCTGAATGACTGTGGTCTCCACTTGCCCTGCTCTCCCTTCTCCCTGTCATCATGTGGACCAGGAATATGTTCACTGTCTTTTAAATGTTGTTCTTACAAGCCCAGTTATAGAATCACAGAATCATAGAATGGTTTGGGTTGGAAGGGACCTTAAGATCATCTAGTTCCACCCCCCTGCCACAGGTAGGGACACCTTCCACTAGAGCAGGTTGCTCCAAGCCCCATCCAGCCTGGTCTTGAACACTGCCAGGAATGTGGCATCCTCCAAATACCCTCCTTCAATGGTTCCTCTTATTTGGTTTCACACCAGTTTCTCATCTTCCTTCTGGTACTGATTATAGATGCATTTATTTGATATCTTGTATTTCTTCAGTTGGAATTACCTTCATTTCTTTCATACTCTGTGGACAGTGAAACAAGAATAAATACACGCTGTAACACCTGCATCCTTCAAGCCCTTTCCCTGCATTGCAAAATCAGCTGAGCAAGCTCAAGACCATCACATTTGTTTTGTTAGAGCTAGAAAGAGGGAGAAGGGATGGATTTGGTTTGGGTTTTTGTTTTTAACATCCTGTCTGTTCCTTGGCTTCTAAAGTAAAATCATCCAAAAGACTGTTCTACAGAACTTGAATATGCCCTGGATTAAGCTGAAGTGCAAACTTTCATTTTGGTTCAATGAAGCAAAACAAAACTGTCTGATTCAGAAATGTCAAAACATTATGTTTTTCTCTGAAGTATTTCAGAGCCAACGTATTTCCTCTCTTTTCCATGAAAAAGTTAAATATCTGCATATGGAGCAGATTTCTGTGAAATCTCACATATGGTGGGAGCAAAAGTTTAGATTTCATCATGACAGGATTTCTTACAGGGCAGGAGTTCTCCATTCTGCCTTTGGTTGGAACTCAACTTATTGTTTCCTTAATAATTAATCACCTTCCTTTCAGACAAGGGAACCTGGCCCTAGAAAGGGAGAGTGACTTACCTGAGGTTCTTCCCATTTTTTGGCAGTGTTGGGTATCTTGGGGCTTTGGTACACACACAGAGCTTTTAGTAACTAACAGCTTTTAGTAACTAATGCCATTTAAATATGTCAATAACAGCTAAAAGCAATAGCAAAGTCCCAGAACATGTAATTGTACTCATCTGCTCAAGCCTCTAGCCTCAAGTGATGCAAAGCCTCAATACCCATCTGCCACTACCCATCACTGCTGACTGTGCATGTAAAGGCTTTTGGATCGCCAACCCAGCAGCAAACGGCACCTCAACTCCAAGGGAGCTGATAGAGACATGATCATTCACAATAACATAAAAGAGGTTATTTAAACATTTGCTTAGACAGAATGATGAGTCAGGCAGAGAAAGTTTAGGTCAGAATAAGAAACTGCACAGTGATCAAGGACATCTTACTAAGCTGAAAGAGACTAGGTTAGATATTAGGAAGAAGCTCTTCCCTGTGAGGGTGCTGAGGCGCTGGCACAGGGTGCCCAGAGAAGCTGTGGCTGCCCCGTCCCTGGCAGTGTTCAAGGCCAGGTTGGACACAGGGGCTTGGAGCAACCTGCTCTAGTGGAAGGTGTCCCTGCCCGGGGCAGGGGTTGGAGCTGGAGGAGCTTTAAGGTCCCTTCAACCCAAACCATTCTGTGAGTCTATGATTCTATGACATGTCAGTTCACAACAACATAGCAGAAACAGGAGTATAAAGTCACAGCAGCCAGCTTTGTTTTGTGGTTTTCTAAATGTGTTTTAGTGGGTTTAGACTGTTCTCCCTGTGAGTTACTACATGTCTTGTTGTGTCTACGTGTTTTGGGCTCTTATTCTCTAACCAGTGGCCGTTTTGGAACATTTTAGACTCAGATCTGGCTCCATGCCCAGGATAGATAGAAACCATGACACCAGAACACAGCTGAGCCCAAGTGGAGTTGTCCTCCGCACAAGAGCAAACCATGACTTCATCTTGCATCTGTTGCCTTCTGTTTGACAGCGACTCAGGCAGCCACCTCCTGCAAATACAAGCCTTGGTCAAACCAGAAACGACTGTAAATGGGCTCCCTGAGTTCCTACTGAGGCTTGGAGGAGTTTCGTACCAGGGGTCGTGGCCATTTGACCAGAAAAGAATCTCGAGCTCTCCTGGCCTGCACATACTACAATATCAAGCTTTTCCAGAGCTACATCATAATTTGTCATTTAGAAATCAAAGAACAAATTGTGTTAGAAGGCACCTCTGGAATTGTCCAGTCCATTCTCCTGCACAGAGGTGAACCAGCTTCAAAGTGAGAGCTGAAGATCTCAACCCATCTTGTCCTAGGGTTAAAAGCTCTACCTCCATGGCAAAGGTGAATCTAAAGGAGGTATGTCTAAACTGGACTATGAGCTACTGCTGTGCTCCCCATGTGCTCCACATTTTTAATTAAACCAATGTAAATCAGTATTTTCTTCTTCTTTTCTTTTTGTTTTTCAAAACAAAATATCTAACCAAGCATTTCACTCTAGGCCAAATGCTGGAGAAATTGGCTTCAGGTTTGAATTTCTTCCAGTAAAAAATCTGGGCATTTTAAAACAAAACAAACTTTTAATGAAACTTTTGAAAGTCCATAATTCATCACCAAAGCTTTCAAAGAAGTTATTTTCAGCAGCTTAGAAAAAACACAAAGAAAAGTACAAGAAGACTGAAAGACTTTACGTTTAATTAAATTTTCTTCTGATATTTTATATTATAGATGTGGCTACATCATCTGGGATCCTCTAACCCATATATCATCAGGCATGACTGTTAAAGGTGCTAGATTCAAAAGATTATTTCCTTCTGCTACTCCATCTCCCTTGTTTAGAGGCTATCTGTTGAAACCAAAGTGATCTTCTATTGCCATCATCACTGAGTCCACATTGGCTACTTTTCTATCATCCCAAAAAATCTAGACTGGGCTTCATTTCAGCTCAATTCATCCCATATAACCATAAGCAGCTAGTGGAGGGTCTGACATGAGAAGCCTCAATGACCTCATTTCCTTTGCAACTTGATGGAGGGAGAGCTACAAAAGGCAGCTGAAACCTGTGTAAAGCCTGAATCGCCTTTTGTAGTCTTCTCTCTTTCTTCACTGAGAAGAAATGGTGTCTGCATTAAGATCTACACTAGAACCTTGTTAAGTGTATCTTGATTTACAACTAATGTAACCTCTGAAATCCAGCAACTCTTCTTTAGGCTCAATTATCTAGGCCATATCCTTGCTAATATTATCTTGTTCTTTCCCCTTTTTGCCAAGGTGGTTGGGATTCAGTTCATTTATTCATTTCTTTAGCCATGTAGTTTAATTTGTCTGTTTAAACTGCTTCCTCTGCATCCCAGTGGTAGTTCTTTAGGTTCATTGATGAACCACAGGAAATTCATCTCAAAGTAGATCACAACAGTTTCTCCATATAAACATGGTGCTTTATCCAAACATGGGAAATAGAGTAAAGTATGGTGAGACTTGTGTGACTGCACATGATGCTGGAATTACTTTAACTGGCATTTGGCCTATATAGTGACATGATTATGATTTCTCAAGATCTGTCTTGAAAGATATGGTGACATTTTCTAACGATATACAAGGTCAGGAAATGGAAGAGATTAATATATTTTTGGCCATGTTCAGGACAGCAAGAAGAAAATGTAGTGATGATAAATGATATACGGCTTCAGCACAACTCCAGAGGGGCTGAATTGCCTGGACTGTGTCCAAGACCATACCAATTTTGTGTATGTTGCATTTATGCCCTTAGAGACCACTGCTGTAGCCTGGCACCTTGACAGTATCTGTTTCTGCTTCATGGAGTCAAGATGCAGACAAAATGTTGAGGTTATGCTTGACACCTTCTAAAAGGCTGCCTCTGTGACCAGACTGACACTGCATTTTGTACATACCAGTGAGGAGTCACGAAAAAACAGACAGTTCTAGCATGTGGTCTAAATACGACCAAGTGCTATTTGTTCGTTCTGAGATGAATGGATACCCCCAAAATCACAGTCATTATGCATGACTAAGCCACCGTAAATCTAATTTTGACATAGTGGACTGTGTCTTTAGCATATAAAGCAAATGCATTGCAGTTAGATAGGTTGGACTAGATGATCCTTGAGGTTCCTTACAACCTGGAATTCTGTGATTCTATGAATCCTTGTATAGCATCTCTTGGCTTCAACCGGCCAGCTCTAAGCATCTGCGAAATCACTTCCAATTCCTCTTCAGGACACAGCTGGATATTGTAATGTTCTGAGCTATTTGTTACTGCAGTCAATGCTCAGTGCTACTGTCCCTGGCCTGCTCTGTGTGTCTGCATGGTGCTGAGCTGCGCTCTCAGATGGATGTAATGCTCAGCAGTCTCCCTCCTCACCTGCTCCTTTGCACGCAGCTGGGACCCTTCACCAAAGCACTTGGTTGGAGGCCAGGAGCCTGTTCAGTTCAGAGCTACAGACTCCTGGGCATCACTGGTTCCCAAATGAGAGCTTTATTTGAAAAGCTCACGGCACTTCTGTGTTATTAGAAGTATTTTCCTGGCATGATGCCCTTTATTCTTTATCCACAAGTGCTACTGAGGAGACGAACTGTTAGTATAATATTAGCAACAAGTAACACCTTGGGTTTTTTTCACCACTGGGTCTCAAAACTGTTTCCAGATGATTTCATCATTCACAGTTTACAGTTTGGGAAACTGAGGCATGGAAAAGGGAGGAATTTATCTAAGGTCCAGCAGTCCTCCTTGTCCTTCGGTGCACTTCCTCCCCTCCCAGACATATTCATCTCCATGCTTCATGGCTGTAGCTCTCATCACTATCTAGGTAGACCTCATTACTGTGGAAGGGGATTGAAGAAAGGCCCAGAGGTTAATCACTGTGTTCTTGTTAAACTGTACGAGCTGCTTCTGATCCCATAAATATACTGGGTCATGGCTAAGACAAAGCCTGACCCACAAGGGCTTTCTCTTCCCTGCTTTCTAGATAACTGTAGTATCTAAGAGACATGTACAGGCTTCTTGTTGTGATATTTAAGACAGATTGGGGGATCTTCTATGACAAATGAGTCAAAAAAAGTTATTAACAATTCAGGGGTTATTCTGCCAGGGCTCTACCTCTCTCCCAGGTCAACAAAGAAGGACTGGATTGCATGAAGATCACTTTCTGTAGACTGGATTCATCTCACCTCACTCAATCCTTGTCTGCAATGCCCGTATTTGTACTTAGCTCTCCCAGACTCTTCCGCTGGACAGAACAGGGACTATGTACCTACAGAGAACAATTTTGGTGTTAGACAACAGGGAGCACCCTGGGCTATGACAAAAGTATGTTGGAACCTCATCCACTACCTTATACTTTTCCCAATATAAAGGCAGCCTAGGTGTTTAGTTTTAGTCCAGCACAAGCCTGATTCAATCCCAGTACACTATCATTTGCTGTTTCATCGGGAGAGTAATGATAAGGGGCTACTCAAACCTTTAACATGCTGTAGAAGGACTTTGGGGACACTTTTTGTCCCTGTAATAGATTGCTATTGTCCTTCCCGAGGGCTGGATTGCATCCTGCCTACCAGGCTGTGGTGGAAGAAAGGCACAGCAGGCAGAGCTTGTTCTCCTGGGTCCAGGAAGGCAGTGAGCAGAGTGTAGGAACACGCACGCTGTGTGTGGCCTCCAGCTTCCTATTCTCCAGGAAGACCATGGCACAAAGTCCAAGCACGGGGCTCAGCACCAGGAAATTTGGAGTTTGCCTTGACCGTGCTTTGGCCTTGGGTGAGCAGCTACAACGTGATTCCTTTCCATTTCCCCATCTGCAGAAAAGTAGGAAAAATACTTACCCCATATGGAGGATTAAATGTTTAGGAGGGAATCCAAACTCCACTGAAGTCAATGGCAAGTCTCCCAGCGCTTCACCAGGAAAAAATTTCAAAGTGCTAAGTGTTCTGGAGCTTTGCATATGAAAGGGAAATTCTGTTTTGGAGAGTTTCAGCTACTGCACAGAATGGGAGAGCCCTGGTCACATCACTCTATCTCCTGCTATCTCGAGAGCAATCTCTCTTCATCTCTTGTTTTAAAGTTTGATGTGGACCGAAACCAAAGCCACAAATCAGAACATTCCTGAACGTTAGGACTGTTTGAACTTCGATCTGGATCTGCATTTGCAAATGTGCTTTATCTTTATAACACAGGCCAAGCAAAATCCTCCATCTGGGTGCTTTTGAAGCGGGGAGGGTCTGCACGTAAATTCTGCAGTGTGAGTCCTAATCTAATCTCATCTCATCGATGCATTCTCCCGTTTGGCTGCTTATCTGTCTATCTGCCCAGAACATCAGTTTTAAACGTGTGATCTTTGGTCTTCCGCAGAGGGAGAGGCAGGAAAGGTCTGTGGACTGTTGCTGGCTTTGAAAACGTAACTGAGGGTGTCAAGTCATTCTAGACAGAGGCCTGGATTTATTATATGTGGGTTTGTCCTTGTATTGGGAAATTTTTCAGGATAAGCAAATAGCAGTAATAATAAAGATTCAAAAGCACTTGCTTAACACTGAAACATTTTGCCAGTATTTCACCTAGTCATCATCACCAGCTTTCCTTAATTCCTATCTTGTTCGTGGGCATATAGTATCACCCAGTGGTAGAAACCAGGTTGGTCAAAAATGCTGCCAATACTATTGTATAAAACACCAGTGACTGACCCTGACTCAGAAATGCTGAAACTTTCAAAATCTCTCTTTTTGGCTGAAACAACTTTTTTTAAAGTTTGGTGTTTAAAAGAGTGGGGACAGGAGAAAGGGCAACAAAGGAGCAATTTGCTTTTCTGCCTCCTTTAGGCTGCTGTATTTCCAGCTATAGCTACTTCTGCACCTCTCTCATAAATACCCTTTTGCACTCTCAAAAGCATGCTGCCACGTTTGGGCATATGCCCACATGCACAAACATAGAAGTTATATTGTGTAATACACAGGGTAGGTCAAGCAGGAGGATATTTTGGTAGCCAGGGATGGATGACAAGTTCTAACAAGCCCATCCACATGTGTTAAGATTAGAGTGCAGACATCAGCCATGACTCAACAGGATATGCTGGTCCAAAGCCAGGGCTAGAACACTGTTACTGGCCTTCTGAATCATTAGTGGAAAAAAAAAGGGAAAGAAAAGAGACATCCCTCTGTCGCCAGCATTCTCCATCTGTTTTTAACTTGGCGATGTCCTTTGGAAGGTAGGTGAACTATTTGGTTTGCTTTAACTACACAAACATCTTGGCAGACTGGCGTCTGAACATGCACAGGGCTAGTGGCAATGCCCTGATGGGGAAGCGGGACCAGCTCTGTGATTTGCTTATTTGGCTGCATGAGGATGAGGGAAGGAGGCTGCTACTGGGGCTGGTGACCCCATGCCTGTGGGGATGTGAGCTGGCTGGGAATCAGGCGAGGACAGGCAGCTCAATACCAGCTAGACTTGAAGGTGGTGCTGGTGGGACAATCTGTATTTTCTAGTGTGGAACACTGGGAGCTGTTGTACCTGGGAGGGCTCTGTCTGAAAGGAAAAAGATGTTTCCTTTCTAAGCTGACAGCTTTTTCAAGTTCAAGTTGGGAATGCAGGTGTCAAACCAGGGTCATTTCTTCTCTGGGGTCCTCACCAACAGGAACTCATTTCTAGCTTACCCTCTGCAGGCCAGTTCCCTTCATCTTTTGCCCTGGGTGACTTCATTTTGTCTACCCAGCCTAATGATCTGTGATACAGAACAGTTTGCCACTGTGGTTGTGCCTTTTGTATGAAGCAGTGAAGATTCCTTGTAGGAAATTAGCCATTTATTAGTGGTGGATGGAACATAAAGGAGTCAGAAGGCAAAGTTGTATTAATGTTTTCACGGCAAAACCCCTCCAGATACAGTGAAAGTGAGCTTGGTAATGATGATGTTATTCTGCCTGAAATACCAGTCCTTCACAGGGACTTGATTGCTAAGCTCATTTTGACACATAGCAGTTTCTTTAGGACTTGCTATTGAAGCAGGCAAATCTGTGTGCTGCAATCATAGCCTGCAGTTCTGACTCTCCTGGCCCAGGCAGCAAATTCATAGCCAAGCAGTAAAAGTCTAGATGTAAAAAGCAGATGATATTTAAAGGAGTCACGTGCAAGGACTATATTTGAGCAAGATTCATTGCCTGGATAAATGTCAAATGGAGAATAACTGTGCAGGTCTCAGCTCTGCAGAGAAGCTTTGGGAGCTATGATGGATTATAAACTGATCACGAATCAAGAAATTTCTGCTGTTGTAAAAAAGAAGATTAGTATTGCACCAAGTTGTACGGGCAGGAATGTGTCCTTCCAGTGGAATGAAACAGTTCTGCTCCCAGTCAGTAATGGCTAATCTACTGCAAGAAAGATATGGATGAACTGGGGAGTCCATTTGGAGCATGATTAGAGAGATGACCTAGAAGTAAAGATCGAATGAGCTTAGCCCAGAGAAAGAGGTGAAGCAAGAACTGAATTGCAAACTTGAAATATGTAAGAAACTATGTGGAGGAAGGAAATAAATTGTGTGTAAAGGCTGAATCTAAACTCAGGCTAGCCATTAGGACCACCTTCATGATGTTAAGGCTTGCAAAGCACAGTAATAGATTATTGGAAGGTGGGTTGGCATCTCCACCACTCCATCATTTAAGAGGGTGCTGGAGCCACATCTACCAAAAATGACAGAGAGAAAATGGGAGCAGAGGACAGACTGGAAGATCTCATATTATCCCTCCCAGACATCTGAGTCCTATGTCTAAAAGGGAAGAGAAGGAAAGGACTAAGCAGAGAAACAAATTACTTAAGAAAGGAAAAGGAATTAGAAATAGGAGTCACAGCATGAAATCAAGTAATGGAAAACAGGCAGAAAGAAAAGTGCCTTATGTTAAAGAGCTGTGGAACTACTTGTGGAGGACAGCAGTGGAAGCCCTTGGACTTAAGTCACTCAGATGAAAACCTGGGGGAATATACAGCAGGGAACAACTTTAAGTAGGCCAAGGGTGAATAGACAAAATGATCTAATTAGTCTTTTCCAGATCTTCTTTTTATG
Source organism: Nestor notabilis (assembly GCF_000696875.1). Taxonomy (NCBI): domain Eukaryota; kingdom Metazoa; phylum Chordata; class Aves; order Psittaciformes; family Psittacidae; genus Nestor; species Nestor notabilis. The sequence continues at coordinate 89,051 of NW_009912199.1, forward strand.
TCTCCATAGAATGCCTTGATGAGGACAGTGGGATTTGGGCTTGCTAAAGGAAGCCAAGTCAAACATTACAAGCCACCACATGACAGCAGCAGTCAGCATGAGAATCAGCCACCTCCCCTGTCAACGGGTTCGCATTCCAAGTAATCCCCTCAAATTCAGCTTATTGCTGATGTAAAGAACTGGAAGAACAGTCACACCACTTCTCTGAAAATCACTTGTAAGACAGGAGACACAGGAGTTCCTGCCTTGAATCACACCAGCCAACCCATTAGTTTCACTGAGTACCACTTCCCATAACAGCTACTTCAGCTGAAGGAGCCAGAGTATGATGTTGTAAGACAAAGTGTTGCTACTAATAACTGCTTCTTTCTCAGAGACTGGCTTCGCTCATGAGTTGCAGCAGGGATGCTTCAGAAAATCAGCTTTGCTGCTGGTCAGTGGTTTGATGGTTCCTGGTTCTGGTGTACCCAGTTCGTCTGAAAACACAGTGTGCAAGAATAACGTAAGAGAAACAGACATTAATCTCTATGCTATTACCAGGGGCATCCAACCCTGCTTATGTGAAAGAATGTCTTGCAGCCAGCAATTAATAATGAAGACAATGTTTTAAAGCATATTTCTTCTCAGTTTTCGAATGAGGGTGTCAAGCTGACTGATTTTTTTGTAGTTTAATAGATTTTTATGGCTGACAGGCTAAAGCCTCTTAGTCTTCATTTAAAGCCCTGACTGATATAATATCTGAACTTCCAGAAATGCTCTATTACCTGCCTTCCTTTTTGCCAGAGATGATGTAGCTCTTGACACCTGGAAAATACAAAACTGGTTTACAGCTTCTGCAATGTGCATGGAATCCGAACACATTCAGCATCTGCTGGCAGACCCCAGGCTGAGCTTGACCCTAAGCCTAGGCTCATGCCAGAGATGTGCCATTCAACTTGGCAAAGCCAGAGGAAGCCAGACGTAATGTTAACCGTGCTGTGTCCTGGTGGGACACTGGCTGTGAAGAGTAGCATGCCTGCTTTACTGCACTGCTTCTATTTGTTCTCCATGCGAAAGCAGGCTTTGATTACAGGCACAACGTTGGGATTTGGGAGAAATCATGGCTCAGGGCATGGTGAAATTTTTATTTTGGGGATGTGGGGGAGAAGCATCAACATTAAACACCAATTCAGATCAACAGCCCTGAGAGCAGAGGTATGGTCCTGATATGTGGTTTCCTATTGCCATAGATCTCTCTGACTTTCTGGGCGTGAAAATGACAAATAGCACAGAGATTCCTGAGTCCATCTAAAATGCTAACATCAGAAGGGCCAGCACACTGCTGTGCTGATGTACCTGCCTGGAGTCCCACAGCAAAATAGCTGCTTGTCCTCTGTGCAGTGTGGTGGGAGAACAGCAATGCTGCTTTTGGCTGACACACATCTCTAGTACCAGGTAGAAAAACATAGCAGCAACAACCAATAAAGTAACCTAAGTGCCAATATAATACACTTCTACAGCTTCTAAAACTGTTTTAGTTCTTCTTGCTGAGCGTAGGTGGTCCCAGATGCCAAGATGTTGGATCTAGGGCTTCACATAAAATGAGATTTACATTTCCAGCGAGGGAGAGATGCTCTTTTCCAGGCTTGGTGTGACTAAATGAAGATAAATCTGCTTTATTTCTTTAGGAAAAGTCCAAACCAGGATTGAACATGCTCTGACTACTATGCACTATACACACTAACTCCACACCTCGGTTTGATTGATCTTCACTTTCCCTGAGTACTCCCACATAGATATACATTTATATAGATGTAACTGAAGTGGTTTCGGAGCACAGCTCTCTTCCAGGTTGACTCGTATGCCTGTGTCACTTGAAGCTGTGTTTGACCTGCCTCTTAAGAGACCACATTCATAAGAGTGAAAGGATTCAGACCACCTACTATCTGAGCCTAATTCTCTGTACAGCCAGTGGAGAGAGGTAAGGAATGAAAGCACCTCATTTATTACAGATGTTTCAAGCAAGCAACATGACCCTTTCTCTCCACTGACTGAGCAGGCAGGGAGCCAGACTCTAGCAAACCTGAGCAGGAGGTGCTCTGCACAGCTTATTCTTCTCCTGAGCTTGGACATGTTGGTAGGCATCTGAGAAACGTTGGTGACTACAGTGTAAACTCCCCACAGCAGAACAAGGCACCTGTGCTACAACTACAGTCAGCAGAGAAAAGTAGGCATTCCCAGCACAACATCCTAAATTCTATCATCTGGATTTGGTGAGATGAATGACTTTTTTAGAGCTTTTATTTCTCTCCATGTCCTATATACAGAAATTGTAGGTGACTGTCTCTTCTGAGAGGTCTGGACTGCAGAAATATGAAGTTAGGTGAGTTGAGTCTTACACACTTTGATGTAAACCCATTTTCAGTACTGGAATAAGTAGCTTAGGTACAGTCCTTCTTTAAGGTCTACTTCAGGCCTTTAGGCACTTTCTTAAGATCTCCTTCAGACCTCTTCCTGTTACAAAACGAATGCAAATACATGGTTTTGTGAGGAAAACACAGGGAGAAATGTGGTGTATTTACATCTTGCCTTGTGTAGGGCAAAAGTCTTCGCTTCCTACATGAAAAACGTCTCCTTTCCTAGTGACTGTCCCACACTCCTACAACAGGGCAAAGACCCAAACAAACCCTGCTCTGTTTTCTTTCTTACAGTGGATTGAATTTTGTAGAGCTTGTGAGAGGTGCCAGAAAGACAGCCCCACAGATTGAATTACTCTGTGTATCCACAGACCAGGTAATGTGCCAGCAGCCAGAGCGTTAGCTTTCCTTTTCTACTCGCCTGCCAAAGGGTTTGGTTTTGACCTGGAGAAACCAGCTGAGAGGGACAGAAGGTAGCTTATTCCGCTTGATTCCTTGGCCTCTCTGTCGAGACTGGAGAGCAAGCTGCCAGGGAAAGGTAGCTGTAGGTTTTCTCCAGACAAGCTCTGGCAACTCACATGGGGGTGATTTAAGAGGTTACCACCTCACACTCTGCTGCCAGAGGTTACCAATTATTTAGCAGGGCTGGCAGAAGTGAAGCACCTTCTCAATGGTGGTTTGAGTTATGAAGCTGCTCTGCAGAGCTCTACAGCTAAGGAGGCTGCATGGGTTTGACTCTGCTGACCCTGCTCCAGGCAGGTAAAGCTTCTGCAGAGGGGCAGGATGGGCAGCTGGTCTATTAAATCACACGAGACCGAGTTGCTGGAAGCACCCTCAGTTGTTGTTGCAGTGTTAGGAGGATAATACAGGGCAGGGATTATCACTGTTTGATTTCTGTTTTCTTCACACAGCATATGCATGTGCTCCTGCCTTCCCTGGATGGCTTTCCTCACATCCCCTCATCACAATCTCTCAAAGCAACCCAATCTTCTTATTCACTGCAAAAAACATGATCAGTGACAGTCTCACTTCTGTGGAAAACAGCAACTCAAGCAAACCCCTCTGGCTCAACTCAGTACTTGTTTCCCTTGAGACAGCCTATTGGTCTGCAGCCTCCACTGCAGCATAGGCTTCCAGAAGCTGAATTGTTCTTACCAGTGTTGCATGGGTACCTGGGGTACCCCATGGTTTCTAGGCTAGCACTGGACATGGTTCAGGCAATCATATCACCCCTTCATTGTCAGCACACCCACATCTCAACACATCTTCCCATGCATACATACGCAGACAGTGATTCATTAATCAAACCCTTTCTCATCTAGGCTGGGAATAAAGGACAAAAGAAAGAGGACCACTCACTTTCTGACACAGTTACCACCCAGTTACCTCTTTCCCTCTGCAAATTCTGCAGGGATGGGCCCTGCTTTCTGACGTTTTGTGCTTGATGTGCGGAACTCACCATCCCACTGAGTGGGGAGATGAAAACCACAGTCAAAGCAATTCCTGGCTAAACTGCCCTCAGGTGATTTGCTTCTAATGGTACTGATTCACTGGTTTATAAAAGCAAAGTCTCTTCAGCTGTCACCAATCTTCACGTGGTCTCTGTTCCTCCTATACAGTTCCTTGACTGATAAAAAGTTATCTTTCCTTTGCTTTTTCATCCTCCTCCCATTTGCCCCAACAGTATGGTTCAAGGGTTGAGAGAATAAACCAGATCCTGGTCAATCAATGATCTTATATTTCTCTCCCATTCCTTAATTTGTGTCTTCTCACTGTTCCTGTACCAAGATAGAGGTCATGGCTTCTTCTGCATTGGTGGGTTTGCTGAACCAGTGAAAACTATATAGAGTGACCCAGAAGAGTTCTAGGAGACACCCCTCATTTCCAGGGTTGTTTTGTGCAACTGTGTTTGCTGCCTGAAAGAGCATCTCTGCACCTCTGAACTTCGAATAACCGTGTCTACAGATGTTGTAGACAAAGAGGATGTCCAAGGACATGATTACTCAAGCAGATCCCATGGTGCATATGCATGAGTGTGTTGTGTGGTTGTATTGGGAGAATGAAGCAGGCACCACATAGCTCCAGATGTTGGATGAGAAACCTACATTTGGTGTCAGCTCTTGGAGGAAAAGAGGGAAAAGGTATGGAGTAGAGGCTGAGTCAACCTGGGTGTGCATCTAGAAAGGAAATAAATGTGCCTCCAAAGCTGGTTTTATTGTGTTTGTACGTGCATGCATATCTTTGCTTGTATGAATGCAGGGTAGTTCAACCCTTCAAATGGATGTAGTGTATCTTGGGAACTCTCTGCAGACATGGGCCTTCAGGCTGAAGCAGGATTGTTGGGAACCACATTCTCTGGGTGTGCAGAGCTGTAAAAACTACAAACGTTTCCTCCCGTTTGCTCCCAGCTTCCAGTTTGTGCGGGGTGTGACTTGATTCAACCACGTTTCCTGAGCTCAGCAGTACTCTGTGAGTAAGGTATGATTTACAGCATGGACAGTTGCATGCCAAGGTGCTACTTTCACTCATCTAGACTTGCCAGCATGGATCTGTGTGACCAACACTGTTCCCTTCCTCCAGGTTAATATGGCCTTATGGCAGAAGCATTCACTTTGAGCTATAATCACCAGTTGTCCCACTGATGAGTAGCTCTTCATCTTCCAGATTCCTCCAGCTGAAGTTCCACCCAGGACCCAGAGCCTGGGTGCCTCCAAAGGCTTCCAGTGTGCCAGCAGGAAACTGTGGGCATAAGGACTTAGGTGTGATTTAGCCCAGTTGACTCTGGGCCCAGGGCTGGAGTAAGGAAGATGCCAAAAACCTTTGCAAAGACAACATGTAGTTTTGCTTTGATTTACTAAATTTGCTCACAGAGTAGCCACATTTCTTGCCCTGCCTCCTGCCAGATTTTCCCTCTGAAAACACAGGCACAGGCATAGTACACACGCATTCTGAGATAATGATGGTCTGGACCCTGCTGCCATTATTTCTGCCCATCTGTTTCCCAACACCTTTCCCTTGTTCCACCTTTAAGCTGACTGCAAGTGCACCTACTCCTGGCACACACTGGTCTTCCTTTCCTTGTTGTCCTTCTCCTCTCCTCAGTGCTATTATAGTGAAGTCAACAAGACAACACAAGCAGGCAGAGCAGGTCCTGGTGTAGTAACTAGAGTCAATAGGCATCCTCCACACGACTTCTCAACTGGCTCAGACACTATATTGTTTTCACATGAGGGCTGATAAGGACCTATTAGAAGAGAAGACAAAGAATCCTAAGGTAACATCAAATAAATTCTGTCCAGCCTAATGACTTTAACCAGGTAGTTACACAGTGGTGTCTCAGCTCCTCAAAGCTATCTGTGGACCTGTATTTCAATGACATAAGTTTAGCCCAAGGCTATCTGCAAACTCAGCACTGAGAAACAGGAGTTAAGAGGTGAAATTAGTGATCTGCCCCTGTTCTTTAACTGTAGAGAGAGTCTAGGGGCTGCTGGGATATCAAAGACAGCCTAGGTTATACAATTCAGATATTCCTCTGTATCTTGAGAACATCTCACATACGGCCCTTAACAGTCAGCAATGACAAATAAAATCCTCTGCTATGTATTTGGCAGAGCAGGATAACTGACCACAGTGCTCTATTGTGGCTTTGCAGCCTGCAAAGGTCACCCCTTGTCAAGGTGTAAGGTGGCAGTTCAGAAATGTCTGAACAGGTTAAATGGTTGGAAGAATATGTGATGGAGCTAAAGGAAGGACCAGACAAGTCCATCAGGTCTCTTCCAGTCTTATTTTCAGTGGTTAAGTCAAGTCATGTATTTTCTTCTGCAAATTCACTCCAGACAATTTTCCCTAAAATTACTTCAGTGTTCTTATATTAATTTTCAAGGCAGGTCTCAAGTATAATTGTTAGCAAACCTCTACCCACCTTCACTGCATATTAGTCTAACTTATCCTCTTGATCTTCATTACAGCATCCCATTTTAGCTAAATCTTGCTGTAGGCTCAAAATTGGACCAGGTGATCCTTGTAGGTCCCTTTCGACTGAACAATTCTGATCTGTTCTATTCTATTCTAAAATACAACCAGCTCCCACATCCTTTTCTGCTTTTTCTCATCTGACAATGGTGATGGGTTAGAAAAGTAGTTTTCCAGATTATTTGATTACTCTAATGTAGTGTTTACCTGTCTCAGCTTTTGGCTGAGACCTTTAACTCACTGGAGACCAATTGCTAAGCAGAAATGATGCTGCTCCGTTTCCAATAGGCAGCACAAGCACCCACATATTGCTAAGAGGTATGTGCAGAGACATTTTCCCAGTAATTCACTCCATGATGTCATGGGTGACCTCTTGGAGAGTAAGTGATGCTCTTCTGCCTTCCCCAAGGATGTTGATCTGGTAATGGGTTGTCCTCTCTTTAATATATTTTGCTGAGCAAGCTCAATGTCCAGGCTCCTTCACTCCTGATTTCTGGCTGATTTCCCTGTGCATTCAGAAGAGAATTTTTCCTCTACTCAGTTCTTAGGATTCAGATCTTACAGTACATCAGGATTTTACTCAGAGACTCATCGATGTCTCTCTTAAGTGGTGCTGAACATCTGAGACTCAGGAGACTCATGGCAAGCGTTGCTACTATTTGGAAGAAAGCGTGGGATAAAATCCTTCCTGTGAAGAATATAGATCCTACAGACACCTCAACACTGAGAAAATGCTTATGTCTGAGTTTAATCAAGATACCCCCAAGTAGAAATAGGTGTTGGGAAGTTTTGCTGATGGTGCTGAACCAAATTCTAGTCTCTGAGGCTGCCAGGAACAGTTTTTCAGCTGTTTTTGCATGAGCCACAGTGGAGTCCTATCACCATCCATTCTTGCCTGTAAGGCTCAGAAGAGTCAGGATGTTGGTTTTGTCTCCATATCCCCCTGACTTGGTTAACTTAAGTGGGGCCAAGTCCTTGAGGTGAGAAAGGAGCTGGTTCATTCCATTTTCAGATATGGTGGAGGTTTTGGGTAGCTCCTCTCATAAAGGGAGCATCCTTTCCTGGAGAAGATGCAAAAGTGACAACCTATGGAAAGAAGCAGGAGCTAAGCAGCCTCTAACCTCTACATGTCTCCTCAACTCTGCAAGGATGACATTACGGGGTGATTGTTTTGCCTATTGACTTGTAAGCTCTCTGGAGCCCATCTTGCCTTCCCCTGTGTCAGGCTGAGCATCACACCTTGGAGTAGGTGTTTTGGGGCTGAATGACAGCAATGAGGTTTTAGTGATTTTCTGTTCCTGAATGCCCTCTTGGAAAGCAATCTGAATGTCAGAATGCCAGATGCCAGCTTAAAAATAGAGGCACAGGATGTATAGGAACCAGTTCATGACCCTGCTGGGAGGCTTCCAGCCCTGGGCAGGTTTACTGCAATTGCAGGGAACATTCTGATTTTTTACTAGTTTTTATTGGCGTAAATGCAGCGAGTTCTATTTAAAAAGAAAGAAAAGGGAGGGAAAAGAAGGGGAAAAGAGATGTGGACCTTACTGACGTGCATGTGGTGGAATCTGTCAGTCACACAATCACATACTGGCCCCACATTGGCCCCAGGTGGCAAGGACAGGCTGTGCTGAGGAGGGCTGCCAAGGTCTCCTAGTGGAACTGTGCAGTTACCGGAGGTGGGAATAGCCAAGTCCCCAGGCTCTCCAACCCCTGCCAGGCCGTGTGGTTCCCTGTGTCCCCATGCTTCCAGATTCCACTGCAGTGGCAGCCAACACCAGCTGGTCAAAAGGGCACACTCATCTGATCAACTCTGCTGCCAAAGCCATTTTGGACTCTGCTCCTCCTAATCCTAAACTGGGAAAAATATGCCTCCCAGGTCCTAGGTGGTGTCTGTCCTGGTCACCCACCAGCACTCCTGACTCCTCTCAGCTGCCAGAGACTGACCATGATGTCTGGGGTTGATTCAGTTGCCCCTACACAGGCACCCAAGGCCTCCTGTGATGCTCTGGGATACAAAGGCATAGACCTGAGTACTTACTATGTGCCTGAGTGTGAGCTGGATCTTTCCATTGACTATAATGGAAGCTTAGACACCTTGTGCATGGGCAAACAAAGATCTTCCAACATCTGAGCATGGAGGTGTTTGCAAGCTAAACCCTACGCCAATGTAGGAAAATACTCCTTTCCACTGGTGTCTCTGCAGACACTTTTCAATTTGGCTCCAGACCTCTTCCTATTTCACAAGGCACTGGAGACTTAGCTCTCTATCTTGCTGATGGAGAAACAGAGGAATAACTTGTTTCTCTTGTGATCCTGTGACTTTCTGCAACAATGGGAGACAGCTCAACCTCTCTGCTCTACATCTTGGATACAGTCTTTCTCAGGAGACAACTGAGCAATCAAGGAGAACTCAACCAAGGAGGACACAACCAGTCATGTATTCCTGAAAGTGCAGTTGTGAGCTAGTGGCTCTGCTCTGCACCAGAGCTGGCTGCACCCCCTATGACCTTCCTTTGGCCCATGACTGTTTCTAGTGCCAGGCCAGCAAGAAGTTCATAAGATATTTGTCATTTCTTTCCATCTCTTTCAACATTTGGTGGGATTTTCAGAGCCATGTGGCTCTGACTATGGAAAAAGTTGCAGTGAGGAACTGAGTTGTTTAGATGAAATGCTCTGCATCCTGAGTCACTTGCAATTTCCTTGAGCTCCCTGCATTACAGCCCTGATTGCCTATAGCCTCTCAAGTGAAGCATTAAAGACAAAACACGAAGAAAAGAGAAACAAAAGATTGAAAGAAATGCTTCTTATCCTGAGCCAAAAAGAGAAAGAGAGAAATTCCCCCGGTGGGTGTCAGATTTTGGGTTGCAAAATTAGCAGCAAATGAGTATGTTCCCTTCCGAGGGTGCACCTTGCCATGATCGTGATTTCTGCTTGGAAAATGACTCCTAGGCAGGGTGGTGAGTACATGTGGTGGCACTTGGCTGCCTCGGAGGTCAGCTCTCACTTCATTCAGGGCCTGACCCTCTGACTCAGCAGCACTAAGCATCCTCCTCCAGGGTTCTTACTGCTGAGAAGATATGACTAATAGCAACCTGCCCCATGAGGCTTGGTTTCAAAGTGTCCACCACTTTGGGGAGCAACCAGTATTGCGTTCCCGGTTTTGCTGGTGGCTCTCTGGCAGGCAATCATGTCATTGAATCATAGGATGGTTTGGGTTGGAAAGGACCTCAGGATCATCTAGTTCTAACACCCTGCCATGGGCAGGGACACCTCACACTACACAGTGTCAGCCAAGGCTCTGTCCTTGAACAGTACCAAGGATGGAGCAACCCCACGTGTGCCTCAGTTTCCCAATCACTAAACTGGAGACATAAACCCAAATGAGTTCTCATTGTGATGTGGACCCAGTGTTTTGAGATTTGATGGCGGCAGCAGACACAACAGAGGAGTTCCTTCCATGCAAGTGAAAGGAAATTCCTTGCAGTGTCTTGAAATAGCACCTGCAATGTCCTTTTCATGCCACTTCCTGATGAGAAATCCTGAGTCTGCTCAGCATAGCTCTGGGGACCAGACTGAGGGAAAATGAACAGGAAAAGGTGGCAACTCTTCCTGCTTTACTCCTGAACTCAGCTCCGATGAGTCACTGGCGTGAGTCACGGTAAGTGGTTCAGTTGTAAAGATCATGGCATTTTCTCCCCATCCCTGGGACTTGTGCCATGGACTCCTCCAGGCTTCTTGGACTTGGTTTCAGTTTTACTGAGAGGCGGAAATGGTATCTCCAAATTCCACCCATTTTCAGAAGCATGTGAGGTGTCTGCTGGTAGTGAAGGGAACTCAGATAATATTGTGCATCCCTATTGTCAAACTGGGTCCTTTCTCTTTTGCTTCAGTACCTGCAGATCACCCACACCACATATTTTGCTCTGATATGGATGAACTGCTTGGTTTCCTTTTTGAGGAAATCTGAGTGTGGGAAGGGAAACAGTTCATTCAGGGTTACTGTGCTCTTAGATAGCGTATTAGATAGACCTGCTTGCAGCATGTGGATATGGGCTTAGAGCTCCAGTCCCTGAACTGCAGAAGAGGTAGCGCAGGTGAAGAGCTGGAGGTGCACCAAGTAAGGTGGCCTTCCGTGTTAAAAGTGCAAGAAGAGCCAACACTAAAAGAAAGGGCGGAAATAGTTCCTCATTCAAGTAGGGGAGGCAAAGATGCTGGTTATTAGTTGACCCCAGGATGACTATCATGGACCAGTGAGACCTCAGCATGACCAAACCGTGCATGCCTGAAGTGAAGGACTTTTCATAGCTTTAGGAAAACACTAGAACTGCAAAGTTCAACATGTGTAAGATAATGGTGGAGAACAGGCAGCAGTTTCCCAATTGAGGTGGCAGGGGAAGGAATGGACCTGGCTTGAGGTGAAGCATAGCTTTTAAATGGAACTCTCTAGCCTGGTGTTCTTATTAGTGGCATTAAACAAAGCTGCTGGACTCCAAGGTTCAGTTTTCATTCAAGACATTTAAGGAAGATGAATTCAACCTGGAACAGGTGCAGAGAAGGGCAACAACGAGCATCAGAGGAAGGGAGTGCCCTGTTTATGAGACTCAAAGAGCTTGACTTGTTTAGCTCAGCAAAATACAGGCTTGGAGAAGATACCATCATACTCCATAAATAAAAAGGGAGCTAAACACCAGAGAGGAGAAATGCCAGTTGAATTTAAAGACAGCGTTGGCATCGGAACAGATGGGGATAAACTGATCATGAATACATTTAGGTTGGAAAGTGGAAGATGTTTTTTAACCACTGGAGCAATGAGATTCTGGACCAGTCTTCCAAGGGGAGCAAATAAACGAATTCCTGGAACTTGCTAAGTTTATGAGGTGGTGACTGCAACAGCAGAGAGCTGGCCTTGAAGATCCTAGACTTTTAAACTGCTGTCACTGGAATTAATGGCTCACCCAGACCTACAGGCTGTTGTCCTGGGTTTTCTTACAGATGTCCTTGTTCTGCTCCACTCTGTTTGCATTTTGAGGGATTCCTGACAATGCGAACAACAAACAGTGCCCTGTTTGATTAGGAAAGAAAGCTGAGTTGCTGGAAAGCACCGGGGGGGTGGAAACAACTCCCCTCTTCCAGGAAAGGAGTGAAGATGGTTTTGCTTCTTCATTAAGTGCTCACTCCCACCTGTGGTAGCTGAGGGTAAATAACATGAGGATACTTAGTCTTCTTGCAGTGAAAGGGACCTAATGTATGCAGCATGGTAAGAGCATGAGACAAAACTTACTGTGCATAACTGATCTGCTGGACATCAGAATTGGGTTCACCCTACACAATGAGACCACCTTGTTTGGGGAGAAAGCCTGCTTAGATGAATGGACAGAAGTCATGCTATGCCATGTTTCTTTAGGGATAAGCAGCAGTCCCTGGATTGCTTTATTACTTATTATAGCTGTAAATCTTTCCCTTGGAGTGTAGTCCTGCACTTTGGTCAGGACACTGGTCTGGATTCACTGAAGAGCTCAGCTCTTGGCTTCAACAGGCTTGAAGGTAGTAATTTCCTAGACTTTAGTGGAGCATTTGGTAGGACTGAATTCTGAAACTGAAGTGACAGAAAATTAATTCAGCTAAAACAAAAGTAAAATATCACCCTTCAGTCCAGGATCTTTGTGACATAAATCTCTGCTCCCTTCTGGTGCAGATCGTGTCTCTTCCACAAATGGAGGAATGGAAGCATAAAGATATTTTCCCTGCATTCATGAGGACAACAGGACCAGGAATCCTGGCTATATTCCAGTGGCTGAGAGCAGAGAAATATTCCTGACTTTATTTCCTATGCCAAGTTGGTCAGTGAAACTACAGCCTCGCCAGCTGTGAGAGACTTGGAAAACAAGAAGGAAAGCAAGGAAGGATTGGATTCCCAGGAAGAGCTGGGCTGCTGTTACTCACGGTTCTGAGTTAGGTGCCTGAATTTCTTGTACAGGTAATGAGAAGAATTTGTCTCCTACTCACAGAGTTCATAATACATGTTCCCATACTTGTCTCCTGTCACTCAGGTCAGTGTAAGTGCCCCATATCTCTGAGGCAGTAGCAGAAATTGAAGAGAAGGCTGTGTGGTGACCTCAGAACAGCCTTCCACTGTCTAAAGGGAGCTACAAGGATGCTGGAGAGGGACTCTTCATCAGGGACTGGAGTGATAGGACAAGGAGTGATGGGTTAAAACTGAAACAGGGGAAGTTCAGGTTAGATATAAGGAAGGAGCTCACAGGCTGCACAGAGAAGTGGTGAATGCTCCGACCCTGTGCTCAAGGCCAGGTTGGACAGATCCTTGGGTGACATGGTCTACTTTGAGGTGTCTTTGCCCATGGTGTGGGGTTGGAACTAGATGATCTTAAGGTCCTTTCCAACCCAAACTATTCTATGATTCTATGAAAAATTAAAATATGTTTCCAAAAATGGGTATCTGTGTGTTTGGTCTCCTTCAGATCAAGAAAAGTCTTGAATCCACATCTTCTATTTCTTGGGCATAATGAGGTCAAGGCATAATGCAAAAAGGAAGCATTGATCCTTCATTCATTACATAGAGAACATTTTCTGTTTAACTCCTGCTTTGCTCCAGAGCCCTGGTCCACTGATGGTCCACACTGCAGGACACTTTCTGGTTGCCAGGCTCCCTCATGAAAGATGCTAGTTATTTCACTAAGAGAAGACATTCAGTAATTCACTCATAGGTCCACACCAGAGAGATAGTGTGGATGTATATTGCACGAAGTCGTCTTACTGACCCAAGGCAGTCCTCCAACTCTACCCATCTGGCCTGTCTCCTACATTTTCGCTTGCTCTTCATGTTTACAGCTTGTTCCATGACATGCAACACCCACAGTGCTACACAAACATTATTTGGTGGGGTGCAAGACAGTCTCATCATTGATTTGGGCACTTTGAACCGAGTTGTCCCTCTTCCTCCAGGAAAACCACGAGTTATGAGTCAAGGTCATTACGTTCCAGCAAAGGTCTTTGTGGTGGAGATAGTTTTAGTCCACCCCTGAGTGTGAGACCTGAACACTGCAGTTACGGGCCAGTCTGCACCAAGGATGAGTCTTCTTCCCCTCCTGAAACCCACAAAGGCTCAGCCTGGAGTTTGAGCTTCACTCCCAGGGCCAGTTACTGTTGAACCGCTGAGACCCCCACTGAGTGCAGTGAGACCTCATCTCTCCTGGTGCATCTTGTCTCTGTCACTCAGTCATCATTGCTCAACAAGCTTTTAGCAAGCCTATGGCTTGAATCCAAGGTATCACCTCCCAGACTACCATGGAAATGGCTGGACTCAATTTCCTCTTGCAATTAGCCACTCATCAGACATTTCCCATCTGGGCCAGTGAATCTCACACTTGTTGTGAAAGGTGAAACAAAGATGAAGCTACTTCAGTGAAAGAAAGTGGCCAGAGAGCCACGAAGAAGCTATTTCTGAGGTAGCTCATGTCATGAGGATGATCAGGGACTGGAGCACCTCCCATATGAAGACAGACTGAGAATGTTGTGGCTGTTCAGCTGGGAGAATAGAAGCTGTGTGGAGACCTCAGAGCAGCTTCCAGTGTCTGAAGGGGGCTACAAGGATGCTGGAGAGGGACCTTCATGAGGGACTGTAGCAATAGGACAAGGGGTGATGGGTTTAAACTTAAACAGGGGTAATTTAGGTTAGATGTAAGGAAGAAGTTCTTCACTGTGCGAGAGGTGAAGCACTGGAACAGGTTGCTCAAGGAAGTTGTGGCTGCCCCATCCCTGGCAGTGTTCAAGGCCAGGTTGGACACAGGGGCTTGGAGCAACCTGGTTTAGTGTGAGGTGCTCCTGCCCATGGCTGGGGAGTGGAACTGGATGATCTTAACATCCTTTCCAACCCAAACCAGTCTCTGATTCTATGATCCAACAAGAGTCCAGGGCACAGGGACCAAGCTGTCAGGAGTCAGCACTAGAGCCAGCACACATGGTGCGCAAGGCACTGTACGTCTCTTTCCATGCCCTTAGACGGAGCTCCTTCGGTGGTGATTCAAACCCTCACATTCTTGTGGATAATTAACATATCCCCATCTCTGCCATCTGATCCTCTCCTTAGGTCGGCTCAGGGCCTCTTCAATCAAGGGCCATCCTGGTAGTATTGTGATGTCTCAGGCTGGCCTCTTAAGAACCCAATCCGTCAGTAAACACAGAACAAATGAGGTAATTAGGAAAATGTAAACAGGACGAGAGAGGCCCTTTCCCCCTCAGGAGAGCAGGACTTGGAGAAATTAGCGGGAGTTTAGATTTACATTGTGTAGAGAGGCAGATACCAGGGGTCCCCATGTAAAGCGAAATTCCTCCTCTAATTTCATTACAGAATAATTTCTTCTGTCAGGAATAGAAGCCTGCCACCAAACTGCTCCTGGGATACATCAAGCTTCATCTGATGACAGCAACTGGGACGGCAGCACAGCCTCTCTTCAATCTACCTTGGATAAGCTTCATAATTTAAAACACATAGGAAAGGGAGATAGTCGGAGTGTCAGGATACATCACGCAATAACCTTCTGTCTCACTCTATTCTCAAAACACGCTACGTGTCCACCATAAGGTTGCCTCTTTTTCCTTTGCTCCACTTGAGGCACGAAGGTTAAGTTGATGCTAATAAATCACATGTAGCTGGGACCGCTCCCTGGCCTGGATCCACTGACACAGAATCTCTGTGATTAAACTCTCTTGCTTTCTAAGCCAGGGTGGCTGCCTCCAGATTGCCCCACAGGCATTGTCCCTGGTCTGTGATAGCTCCCAAAACATGCCCAGGAACAGTCTGGGAATGAGGTGGTTGGCTTGGGCTGGAGGTGACTATGGACTCCTTGGGCAACAAGCCCCAGTGACCAGTTCTCATGCCCTGGCCCTGTTCAATTTACTGTAATAGATGCAGCTTAAGGGGTACAGAAAAATGAAGCTTTGTCCTCCCAGTGGACAAATAATGACATGAGAGGTAGCCCAGGGCAATTTGGTTTCATTTAGTTCTTATACTTGAACCCTGGTCTTGAAAAAGTGATGATCTTGATCAGCTGCTGCTCTGGAAATGCCCAGCCTGCACATTGAACTTGTTCTTCCCAAGGATTTACTTTCAACAACTGAAATGTGGAACACATTCCTTGCTGCCTGCCACGGCCTCTCTCTAAAGGCTGCTGCACAACACACTCTGGTGCGAAACAGCATTTCTTCATCATAAAACCAAAACACAACCTGCATGTGCTGGCCAAAATCTCTTGCCCTGGTGAGCATGGGTAACATTGCCACCTAGTGACTCCTCCCTTAACAGTTAATTAGCTATGGTCTTAAGATTTACCCGAATTCCACGAGGCTTTTCAATGGGAGCTGCAGGTAGGAATTGGAGATAAAGATTTGAAACCAAGTTTTACTAATATATTCTGATTGCCACAAGAATCGAGCACCGCTTTTGTCCTTGAAGTCAATGGGTTGCAGGCCCAGCCTTTCAGGATATCAGGCTGTCCACATTGATGGCAGAAAAAGAACGTGGGGATTTGATTTCAATTATGATCTTTGGGAAATCTTGGCAGATTTTTGTGCCTGATTTTCATCTCTGTGGTTCCTGATCCAGAGAGCTGGAGAGAGACGCAGACTTTGAGAGCACAGCTGAATCCCAAACTCCAGTGTATAGAGGAAATGGGATGCAGTCAGCGGACATTCCACCTGCATCAGAAGCCTCTTCTCTGGTGATGAGACTCCCCTTATAAGCACAATTTCTCTTCATGTCATGTCTACTTCTGAGGTCCTGTTGTCCTGCACAAGCACATCTGTTGTCCGCTGTGATACTTTCTCTTCACTTATCTTTCATTCTGCTACTGCTTTCTCTGGTCACTCTTTAACTTATTCCCTGTGTTCTGCAAAGTTTTCTTGGGGTGCACTTGAAGTGCTGCTCTGAAAACAAAGATCATGTAGGGATGATACCTCTGTTGCCTTTGAAGTCCTCTCAAGATTGAAGTCTCCTACTTTGCAAGCCAGCTAACACCATGTCAGAAGCTTTGGACTGCATGAGAGTCCCTCATGCACTAGAGGGTTACCAGAGAAGATCACACAGCCGAGCAGCAAGACAGCTATAAGTGTGCACTGCCAAGGATGACTGGCAGATGCTAGTATCTCTAAAGACTTACTCTTTCAGTACAATACAGATAGAGTCAATTATATTCCTTTCCTGCAGCTCCTTTGGAATAATTTCACTGCTTCTCCCTTCAAGCTTCCCCAGCAACAGTGAACAGCTCCTGGTTTTCAGCCAAAATGAGCTGTGAGTAGTTAGTAGAAGGACACGAATTAACAGAAATAGCTTAAGCATTCCTGATGTTACAGTATCTGACAGGTCACACATTGTTTCCATCCATTCCCATTTTTCCTAGCACATGTAGTCACGTTCAGACTCCACTTGTGCTTGGTTCTCCGTTCTCAGTTGAAGCTGGCAACTCTCATCTTGGTTGCACCATGTGCCAAGAATGTAACTCAGACTTAGGGTTATCTTTGATCAGTCCTTGAAATCTAATTATTATTAGTAAACAGGACAATCTGCTTACATTCTGTTTGGTGTATGGTTGCTGCACTGAGAATAACCCTGCGGGTAAGTAGGAGCATTTGTGCAGGGACTTCAATTATGTTGGAAGAACAAGGATTCGGTCTCTAGTCCACAGTCAGGCTTGTAGGGACCTGTCCTACTTATTTACAGACGTATTTTTTGGGATGCTAATATTCCCCTCACTTGCTCTCAGTTCCTATCTATCTCAGTTGTTATTGCTGTGATGCTCAGGCCCAAAAATAGGATGGGTGTCCCAGGCAATGTCTCAGAGACTACGTTCAAACCATGTACTCGAGGTGGGTAACCTGGTGTCACGAGCACATCTCTTCCTTGATGCTACAGGGAGACAGCTCTGGTGAACTGAGGTTTTGAATTGGTCATCACCTGTTAGGACATACATGCTATGACAAATAAAAGTGTTGCAAATACGTGTTTTTAGCACTGTGACTCCAACTGAGTCCCCTAAATGCTAGAGGTTGCTGGTTTAGACAACAATCATACTTTATACATTCATTTTCTGATCACCATTTATACAGCTGATTATCACAGAACATTAGTATTTGATTCTAAGACCAGAAAAAAATCCTTACAATCATGTTAAAATGGTGAATTCTGAGGCATGCCGTGAGCCAGTTTTGCCTGGATTTTGCAGAAGTCCAAGCCAAGAAGAGGGATGCTGCTCACAGGTTGTCCTTTCCTGATTCATTAACTTCAGTGGGAAAAGCCTTGCTCTCCAGGGGCTGGGCATGAAGCTTCCTCCATCCTACCCCACTCCCAAGAGCCCTGCTGCTACATCAGCCCCTGAAAGAAGCAGCCCACAGACCTGCATCCTTGCCCCATGCCCTCCCATCCCATTCCATCCGTGCAGCAGAAGGGGGAAAGTGGAACTTGGCAGGAATATGCAGGGAGCTAAACTGACCTGCCGACCACCTTGGGAGAGCAGTCCCTCTCCTCCCTTTCAAGTTCGCTGTGCCCAACACAATGAGGAGATTCATCTCATATAGTCATAATATCATGGAACGGTTTGTGTTGGAAGGGACCTTAAAGCCCATCCAGTTCCAAGCCCCTGCCATGAGCAGGGACACCTTCCACTAGAGCAGGTTGCTCCAAGCTCCATCTAACCTGGTCTTGAACACTGCCAGGGATGGGGCAGCCACATATCATGGGGCTTCAGACATCTAGACTGACTCTGAGACTGGGATTTCTTTTCTCTCTGTAAGAAAGGGGTTGGGGCTTGGTTCATTTTAGTTTAATTTCATTTTATTTTACTTTCTCCCTTTCTAGTTGTCAACAAGTTTGGTTAAAAACGCCTCACAGAGGAGTGTTTAGCATGGAGTGAGAATGTGGATGGGAATATCAGGAAGAAAAATGTAAAGTTTCTGTGGACTGTCTGGTTTTTGAGTGACGAGAGGAGGAAGCTCTACTTGCCACTATTTAAAGAAAGCCAGGCAGAAAAAACTGAAGCAAAGTTAATATCTGTCTATCGCAGCAGCGTAGGATGATAGGATAATCCAGATTGGAATGAATGTCAGGAATAAGACTGCTTTTCCAGATAGGTGCGTATGGGGGTTGATAGACAAATGCGTGCATGTGGAAAAAGGAGAGAAAGAAGTTAATTCTGGTGGAAAGCATGGCCATGAGAACCTTGAAAATCAATGTGACTGTTGAAAGGGTGTCAACTGGCTTTTCTCCAGGCTGCCTTATGATACGTTTTAATGTCTTGCAGACCTCAATACCCCTTCTTGAGTCCCACACTATCACTGCAGAAACACTAGCCTTCCACAGATTCCACCAAAATCATGGTGGTAGAGATCTCAGCCTTTATCTTTGCATCCCATGACTGAATAGGGCTGGATCATGAGGCATGGACACAACATTCAGAGACTGTGTCCAACCTCTGCAAGAAAACAAGTCCTGTCTCACCGTGAGGTGCTAAGATCCTACAAGGTGGGATCAACCCTACCCAAAGTCCCTTTTGGAACTGGGGAGAAAATCTCTTTCTGAGAAACTGAAGATTCAGACTGACAGGGAGAAGGAAGACATAGGGCTGAGGGAGAAGGTTGCAGCCAAGTCATTAGGCCTATGCAGAAGTGGAAGCCACATTGTAGAGGGCAGCTAAATGGGGTCTGGCTCCCTTGTGCTCATTTTCACTAAAGAAAAACTATTGAAACCATTTGAAAGATGCTCAGTCTTGCCAGAGACATTTCTCCTGCCCTCCATAGCAGCATAGCTGTTTGAATAGTTAATTTGGAATACAGACTCCATCAGAGAATGGTGGAAGGAAGGAAAGACCAGGCAGAATCTGGCACTTTCAAAAGCAGGTGAGGTGCCAAGGGAAACCAACCATCTCATCAGCAACAGAGCAGACTCCCAGGACCTGTTCCTTCCCAGTTCTTGATGAAAGTCCTTATCCCTTCCTATTACCCTAACTGCTGAATCATTTCTTTGTATTGCTGTGTTGTGTAGGAAACCTCTGGAGGGGAAGGGAAATGGGAAAAAAGGGGAATCATTTTCACAGAGATTACTGGCTGTGCTTACAGAACTTTGTCTTGAATGGACTAAAACTGGCTACTTGATAGGTCTCAGAAAATATCTGTGTACAGAGACTCATAATCTGCCTGAAATACACCTAGAATGGGGTCCCACAGCAAGCCACCCCCATCCAACGCTATCCAACACCTTCATCAACATCTTTTATTGATCCAAGAAAAGTGGAAAATTATTGCTGGCACAATCCACAAGTGCTGCAGTCTACAGTAAAGCAATGAAAACCATCAGAAACAGGTCAGTTACACCCAAGTGGTCTGGATCACTTGCTTGGGCAGCTCATGTGCTCAGTCTATGATTTAATGCAGCCAAAGTCATGGCCAGCAATTGGGAAACAAAGAATTCAAGTCACACAAGATTGGAGGCAGCATCCTGGAAAGCAGCAGCCCTGACCAGCTTGGGATTGTGGTGTTGGAACAGCTCTGCAGCGCTGTGGGTGAGGGCTAATGAAGCCTTTGGATGTGGAAGTATGGACCTGATGGATACAACACTCATATTCTTTCCAGTGTTTCTGAGACTGCTGCTAAAATATTGGACCACAGTTGTGATGTCCACACTTGAGATGTTAAAAACCTTAAACCTTGATTTTTGTCCCAGGGTGAACTTGTGGGTTGAAATCTTTTCCTCTAAAGTCACTTTGAGCCAAAGAGGGGAAGTTTGGTGTGAAGATTATTAGAGGAAATTCTTCATTTTAACTGGGATTCCTGTAAAAGGGAGATGTTGTAACAGCAGGGGATTTTCTCTCTGAAGCGACTGGGCATGAGGTAATTTTCCCTCAATCATAGAAGGGTGACTAGGAGTTCATTCACTGCTAATTATGGAGGGAAGGGAAAGTTAAACCAGTTTGCAGAAGTGCTTACCTATGGCTTGCACAACCCATGGAATGAAAAGGAGAAAAACTTAACAAAGAAATCAAAGCCAACCAATGCTCTGGGCTATCACTTCAGTGGTGGAAAGAGACGTACTGGTTTAGCCTACAGGTCTCAGTTTTATCTGGTCCCTAGGGCTAAATAAAGGATTTCTAGGAAAGCAGACTCTGGAACAAGGTCAAATAGCTATGCCCAGCCTCAGAGAAACCATTGTCAGAACACATGGAACAGTCCTGGCACATGCTGTATGTAAAAAGCCTTTAGAGAAGGTACCAGATCACTAATTCCCAAACTTGTTGGAAGAATCCTGCCAACCCTCAAATTTTCTTGCAAACCACTGCACACCCAATCAAGCTTAGGAAATGCAGACTTGGTAGCTCATATGTCTTTAGGCTTAATATGCTTCTATGGCCCAGATGCAGCCCTCTCACCACAGGCACACGGACCACCAGCAGTTTCTAAACCGCAGCTGGAGTCCTCCTGGGCTCAGAGGATAAAACTGAGCCTGCTGAGGTCAACGGGAGTCTTTTTACTAACTTCAGCAGGCTGTAGATCGTGGTCTTCCCACGCTGGCTGAGAAGCACTACTGCTGACAAGGTTTTAACAGAGGATCTCTAACATCATCCTGGGTAGCTGGGTGGGTCCTGAGATGTTTGCTTGGCTTTTTGGGGATCTTTCTCCCCAGATGTAGAGTGGCAGCCAGCAGACCTGGACATCATTTGCTTTTCTTTCTTCATTGCAAGAAGGAGCCACTTCAACAAGTCTTTCCACTGATGAAAATATCTAAGGAGGGGATTACAACCATCCTTCAATAGGAAGGGCTGCTTCAGTCTTCATCAAGGATCAATCTCCCTGAGCAACCACCTTATAATTTAAAGCAATTTAGTTTCTCTACATGAAAATAATCATTTGTAGGTTTATGTCCCATCTTTAAGACTTTTTTTGCCTGGCTAAATGGAGATGTTTGCAGCACAGAGGTAGCATTGAGCCCTCAAACACATTCTTGTTTTAATTTGAATGTGAATCTTACCCCTGAAGTTTGATGAGATTAATTTCCCATAGATAACCACAGTGTAGACACATACATTCAGTCCAGTCATCTCAAGCTTTCTTGACAATGCTGTGAGGCTCTGAGTCATCTAACCAAACATGAATATCTATTTCATGAGGAGACGAGGTATGTGCTAGAGACTCCATTTTTCAATATGGATATTGAGGAATCTGAAAAATCTCCGAAGTTAAATGTCTGGTTTGGTCAAAAAATGGCATCAGTGCTGATTCATCTTTGCATCTTGGTGTCCTATATTCTATATCAAGATAAGGATCTTTACTTAACTGTGCCATCACCAGAAGCTTTGACTAAAGAACCTTCTGGTTGAGTTATAAGGACGTGACCTGCTTTTCAATGCATCATTTTGCAAATATAGCTTCAATCTCCCATTGGGCTTTTCTTGCTGCAGATGACTATGCTGGTTTTGTTCTCATGGATGACTTGTAGGATTATATGTACTGTGACTTCTGTGCTGAGGTGCCAGGCTATTTCTAAAATTAATGCTAATCTTGAATCTGAAGTTCAGGCAATTTGTCAGTGCCACGTTCTCATTTCGTGCACTATGGATTTGAGATTAAATCTTCCCTGCTACTTTACCATGTTGTGGACCAATCTGTTCCTTATTGCCAGCAAAAGAAAGGCACCTACGAGTCATAATGACAATGATATCTGGTGGAACCCTTTTTCTTGGAAGCTACTGACAGGAATGAACCATTAGCTGAATGGTAAGAGCTGCCCCTGTTGTTGCTTCTCTTACCATTGCTTTTACAAGCATATTTGCATTCAGTCTTTGTGTTGAAAATCCACGTTTGCTTTCTCTTATGATAAGAAAAATACCTAGAGATGAACAGCACATCTGAAGGAGATCGACTTCTACTGTTAAAAGTACTTCTACCATTACAAGTACTGCAGATTTCCACAAATGTGAACAATAATCCTCAGGTCAATATTTCCAAAAAGTCATTTTTTTTAGTCAGAATTTCCAGTCATAGGCAATAATGAAGGAAAGAATTTTATTTTTCTTAGTCAGAATAAAAGCAAATTTCCAAATGCCAAAATTTCCCATGAATTAGAAATCCTGAAATTTGGCTGATATAATTTCCTAACCCTGGTATCTGCAGTTGTGCCAGAACTACAGGATAAATGTGATTTCTACAGTCTGACTCACAATAAATAAAGGAGCTAGTGTATGCGAGCCAAAAGTGAGGAGGTCTGGCCTTCACTGATAAATGGGTGAGGAAGACATTACCTGGGAGGAGTTTGATTTTTCAATTCTTTCTCCTAAAGGTTGCTTTATAGAACCTTCCCTTTATATCTTGTATTCACACCTTCTAATGAGGTATTAATGAGCTGTTGGTGGTTTCTTTAATTTAGGGCAAACCCATTAAGGGCACATGAAGTCTTTACTAGGTTCCAGATTCTTAATAAAAAGAAGTGATGCATTATTAGATAGGTCATGGCTGAAAGCTTCCAGCACAGAGCAGTTACTCTATTACCATCTGGGCTGTCGTGTAGCTGGGGGCTGTTAGTATTTCCTGCACTAAGTTACATCTGTGGAGCAGCCTGTTTTGTTTTCAAGGAAAAAAGAGAATATAATCGTTTTCACAGAAAAATGCCACTTTCTCAGGATTCTTACACGAGCTATTTTTCCTCTCGTGTGTAATAATATAGGCTTAGATAGAAAAAGGGGAACTGTATAATGGCAAAATAGATATGGATTCATATTACTAGTAGTAAGTGTGCAGCTTTTAAATCACTCAGATTTATTTCCAAGTTTCATTGGGATCCATGCATAGCCTTGAGAACACCATTGTAGTGAGGTGGGGGTCAGCCTCTTCTCCCAAGGAACAAGGGATGGCACAAGAGGAACCGGCCTCAAGCTGCCCCAGGGCAGGTTTAGCTGGAGCTGAGGAACAATTCCTTGCCCAGAGGGTGCTCAGGCATTGGAATAGGCTGCCCAGGGCAGGGCTGGAGTCACCGTCCCTGCAAGTGTTCACAGCCCGGGTAGCCGAGGCCTCAGTGCCAGGGGTTAGTGGTGGCCTTGGCACTGCTGGGAATGGTTGGACTGGATGAGCTTAAAGGTCTTTTCCAACCTGGTTGATTCTGTGATTCTATGATTCTATGATTTCATCCTTCCAAGCCCCAGCCTCCCTCTGTACAAAAGGATGTAGCATCACCTGCAGTCTCCTAAAACTTCTTCTTTGCTCTTTCTCCAGGACATTGACAACAATTTGACAGCTCTGTTAAATGGTTTACTAACAAGGGGGCTCTTCTGGAAATGCAGAATGGGAAAAAGCCACTCTGTGGAATTATTTTGAATTTGGTTCTGGCTTCAAAGCCACACCAGCTTTGAGTTGAGACCTCCAGGAATACCAGATACACCTCCCAGTCTTAATTATTCTGTGGTTAGAACAAGCCTGTCTATATGTAGCCATATAGTGCTGGTCACCAAAGTACCAAGCTCCATCCTGGAACTACATAGATTTCTAATATCCACTCTGCCAGTTCCTTATCTTGGCAGAAGTTTCATATATACAAATAAATAGCAACAGTAAAAAAGACTTTACAAAGAGGTATAGTGGCTGCACTGCAAAAAAACCCAGCTTCCTTCCAATTTTCTGGTTTAACCCTTAGGATGTTTTGTATCTAGGCAGCTCCAGCCCTATCTCACTTTGACAGCCACTGCGAGGGCCCCTGGTCCCCTCCAGTTTTGTTTTTCTGGACCTCTTGTACAACTTATCTACCCTAGACTCCCTACCTATATTTTCTCCCCACCACCAGCACTCATGATGTGAGTGAAAGCCATGATATCATCCCAACACCATTCAAATGCAAAATCTCTGTTGGAGGAACCAGGAAAAAAGACACCATAAAAGCTTTTCACTGAGTTTTGCTGTTGTTTTGAGATCATAGAAGGATATATGGAACAGGTAGACATACAAAGGGACGTTAAGTCTTTTCTCATCTTTCTGGCTTGAAGCTGACTTTGCACTGACCCTTGAAAAGTGTCCTCTGAGAAAATAAATTGCACATACTATTGGGTTTTACAGAAGACACCTTCTCTGGAGTCTTGAGGTAGACTCTCAACCTCTCCCACCTACGCTGTGAATAATATTAACCTCTTTAATCCCTTTAGAGAGTCTAATTGGACTGAAAGTCTTCTCAGTATGAGGTAACTGCCATTCCTTTTTATTTTGCATTGTAATGAGCCCTGAAGAAAATGACAGGCCAATGGGATTCTTCTCACACATCTACAGCTTTGGTGCCCTTGGCACAGAGACAATGCTATGCTTCACCTTCCCATTTACCTGCTGCACGGTGAACAGCAAGGTCACTAAGGTCTTGGCCTCTCTTACTTCTGTTTGCTTATGGAGAATCAGGCTTTATATAACTGTATTATGGAAAGAATCATTGACTAGCAGTGGTTTGGACCAACAACTTCGGGCAAGCATTGACCCTGATCAGCCTAGAAGAAATTCTACCCACACATGCAGCAGACCAAACCTTGTGAGCTTACACATTCACTGTGTTGAGACACACCACATCTCTGCCACTTCGAAACTGAGAGGCACAGCTTGGCCTTTTTCCTGCTTCTCTGCGTCCATCATGGAGCGAAGCAGCAGAGACAGCCAAAGCCGATCCAATCCCAGATGAACTGCAGCCATTTCAACATGACCTGGTGTTTGCTTTGTTGATAAGCAACTTCCAGTCTTGGTGGAGGGGAACAAAGGATAGAGGCAGAATGGGGCTAAGCTACACAAATTGAATATGAAGCACAAAAAGGGGGAAAAAGCCCAGCCTTGAGGAGCCACAGAGAAAGGTGTGCTATCCAACATCTATAAAAATGCGGTTTTCCAGTGTAGGCAGCTAAATATAAAAACCCTACAGAGAACTATAAATTCCTAATAAATGTGATTGAACTACTGGAGAAAATCAGGCAGGCCAGGCTCAAGAAAACAGAAGCAAAGCTGAGAGCTTGCCGAGCCCAGGGACACGTCTATTTATGATGTGTATTTTACGTTTCTCCGGAACAGGAGGATTTGTGACCTGGGTCAGGATCTGGTGAGCTCTGTTTGAGGGCACATGCCTCGGGGACCTGTGAAAACTGAAGGTTGTTCAGCAGCACTGAGAGAGAATGGCGTCGACGGCACATCTCCCAGGGGACAGCCAAGGCTGGTATGCCTCCAAAAGGCATGTCCCAGCCGCCCTCCTCAGCCAGTGCTATCTGGAATAAGTATTTATAGTTGTCCTAGAGCGGCTGAAAATGTATTTTTTGTACCTTTACTTGGCTGGTCAATGAGTCATGGGTGTGAAAAACAGGTTTTGATTCTTCCTGCTTAGGTTTCAAAAGCAGGAGAAACAGTTACACATCTAGTTCTCTCAATGCTCTGGAGCTTAAGATTAAAGTAGTTATCAGCACAGCAGACAGAGAACTACCTTCACTGCAAGATTTAGAACATGATGTAAGCCCAGATCCACAATTATATATTGATTTTATTCTATTTTCTTAATTACTGTTTTCAAGAGATGCTTACAGTTATTTGCCAAACAAGGAGATCTTATGACTGTGTTGGAGAATGCAGGTTGAATTCATACTTCACTAAAGTTTGCCAAAACTAACAGAGATAGTAGTCTCTGGAGGCAGCAAGTGGCTGCAGAGCTGACTAGCATGGAAAATGAGAGCTGGAATCAGCATGGTCACAGAATCACAGAATCCCAGACTGGTTTGCGTTGGAAGGGAACTTAAAGGTCCTCCAGTTCCAACCCCTGCCCCGGGCAGGGACACCTTCTACTAGAGCAGGTTGCTCCAAGCCCCTGTGTCCAACCTGGCCTTGAACACTGCCAGGGATGGGGCAGCCACAGCTTCTCTGGGCACCCTGTGCCAGCACCTCAGCACCCTCACAGGGAAGAGCTTCTGCCCAAGAGCTCATCTCAAGCTCCCCTCTGGCAGGTTAAAGCCATTCCCTCTCATCCTCAGTACAACACCAGGCATCCAAGGCAGCTGCGTAGATTGCATTGAAGTCACATTGTGAACAGGAGTAATGGTTGTGGATTCAAAATGCTAAGGCCAAATAAAACAAAGCAGGGAATATGCATGATTGGAACGGCTAAGCTGATGGAGAATGTGCAGCCACCATGCTGAAGGCAACCTCAACCCCTTTCCACTTTTGTAAAAGCATCTAGAGGAAGGCTTTACCCAAAGCAGATGGCAAGGAACCTGTTTTTTATGGTATAGCTTTTTAGGGGTGGGTAACAATGAGGTTCTTACTTGAGCTTTGGGATATTCTTAGCGCAGCTCACACTTACAGAGCAATTCAGGTCTGACCTGACCCCTGGGACTGGAGTTGAAACCTTCTTCAACCCTTCTCCTGGCTCAGATTTTTTTTGGACAACTCTTGTTCCTGCCAATGACTCACAAACCCTTCCTTGTCTATCCTGAACCGGGTGGCGTGTGGGAACTGCTCTGTTTTATTTGGTAGGAAATGCCATGGTTCTGAAATCTGGTTTTGTTCTAAGTGGAAGAACACACAAACAAACACAAAATTATTGTGCTGAAAGTTTCCTGCAAACCACAATAAAAAATTATCTGTCCTTTTAAAAACTGAGCCATTTCATCCTGACGCTGACCTTTCCAAATAGGAACATTTGATAAAGTTGGTAAACAGGAGCTAATGCATGCCAGTGGAACAAGGTCAAAAGATTTTGTTCTGATTCATTTTTGTCTGCAAACAAGAAGGTGTCAAAATTGACAATTTCATAGGTCAAGTTTTGTTGTTGAAAAAAGGGCTCTTTGGGCTAAAAAGGATTCTCCTTTTTCTTTTCTTTTTTTCACTGTGTTCAATTGTGAATTGTCTTTGTATATAAAGCAGAGTTTATTTAAATGTTGTAACACTGTTAGCTCAAAACCTCCTCAAACACTTTAAAGAACACACGTAAAACATGAAATACATCCAAACTGGAGCTACATTTAGGCTCCGGCAGTCTGAGAGACTTGGGGTTGTTCAGCCTGGAGAAGAGAAGACTCCAGGGAGATGTTAGAGCAGCTCCAGTCCCTAAAGGGGCTACAAGAAACCTGGAGAGGGGCTTTGGACAAGGGATGGAGGGACAGGACAAGGGCAATGGCTTGAACCTGCCAGAGGGGAGATTGAGATGAGCTCTTGGGCAGAAGCTCTTCCCTGTGAGGGTGCTGAGGCGCTGGCACAGGGTGCCCAGAGAAGCTGTGGCTGCCCCATCCCTGGCAGTGTTCAAGGCCAGGTTGGACACAGGGGATTGGAGCAACCTGACATAGTGGAAGGTGTCCCTGCCCAGGGCAGGGGTTGGAGCTGGAGGAGCTTTGAGGTCCCTTCAACCCAAACCACTCTGGGGTTCTATGATTCTATGATACATTTAACAGGTCATGTGCAAAGCCCGGTAATGCTCTGTGGTGCCAAGGGAGCCAGACTGGAGGCAGCTCTCCTGAATAGCAGAAATTGCAGGGGAATTTTAGGGGAATGAAAATGAGAGAGTTATTTGGCATCTGAAGGACAAGATTTCTCCCGCTGCTTTGCCAGGCCTGGTGGACAAATCACCATGCTAGGACTCACACGCCTTCAATTCTTCTCTGAGCTCTACCCTAAAACTTCTGCATGACACTGTGTGGGTCATGCTGTGCCTTCAAGGCACTCTTTTCTCTCCTTTGGCCTCTACTAAGATGAAATGCTCTCTTGTAGGTTTTACATCTTATTGACTGCAGTTTCCCTTTTGGCTCTTGACTCAGCCCTGCTTGATCCACCAGTAGGATTTTAAGGATGCAGAAAAGACTTTGTGGCCTTGTTGTCCTTCAGCTAATGGAGCCATTGAATTTCAAGTCTGAGCCTGGGCAGACCAGGCTCCCGTATCCCTGCTGATGAGCCTGTCTGCAGGACCTGGGTGAGAAGTGCTGGCTCCTTCTCCCTGTGCTTTCTGAAGTCACCGCAAGTAAACGAAGGTGAAGCAGGGAGCTGTGATTAACAGGGGTTTCTATCTGCCAAGAATTCATTAAGAAATTAATAATCGTTAGCTTCCCACCCTGCTGCTGCCCCGGCTTTGTGCGAACATGACCGCTACGGAAGAAAGGAAGGGGACGGGACGGTGAGTTTGTCACGTACATGCCCCCAGTTTTTGTAGGGCAGCTTTGTTGGTGGTGATGAAACCAGCCTGACTCCTCCTGAGGACAACTGCCCGGGTGCATTCAGTGAGACATCACATCATGTACCCTGGCCTTTACAGGGCTGAGGCTTTGTCCTTGGCTGACATCAGAATGGTAAGGGCAGTCATTGCCATGGGGGGGCAGAAGTCTAATGGACTCTCATTCCCATGTTTCCCAAAGGAAGGCTGGCAGTCCCACCACTTAAGACTCATACCACCTGGGAGTCTACATCCCAAAATCTGGATCAGACATCCAAAAAAGCAGGGGAGTGACTTGCTTAGTGTGCCTGGGTGCACTTTGTCCTGCTACCTGTGGTCAGTCTTGCAAATACAGTGGGACTTCTTACCAACCTTTTCTTTCTAATATAATCTTTATTTGATTATTCATTTCCTTCTCTAGGATCCTATCATAGCTTGCTCTCCTCGCCATAAGGCAGCCCACAGCGCCCTGCTGAGATACTCACAGTCTCTACTCAGAAACTCATGCAGAATCAAGGCACATAGGGATGGAGCAGTAATGGACTGAGGTGGCTCGAGCTACCAAGGGAGCGTGGGAAGCTCAGTTTGTATAGGGAGTGAGGACCCTGATGATACTGAAGACAGGCTGAGGAATAACTCCAGGATGATAAGGCTGATATATGTGATGGTGGGATTGTATCAATAGCTGTTTTTAACCATTTTTCCTATTCAGTTAGTGGTGTGGTCACAAGCCCTAATGATTCATTCTCTTAGGTTCTAGTGGTCTGGTTTTCACTGCAGATTATTGTAACTCTCTAAAATAGACATATATATATAGATAGATATATATTTGTGGCATACATTTCTGCCAGGCATATCAGAGAATGCCTGGAAATCTATAAAGAGGAGAGAGTAAAAGTCTTGGCACAGGTGCCAGCTCCTTAAAACGTGGCTTTGCAAAAGTCTGTTCATAGAATCAATCATAGAGTCATAGAAAGGTGTCTGTGCCGTTCACAGACTTTTTTTTGGGTCTCCTATGGAGAATGGAGATAGCTCTGTTATTAACACATATATCATTGTGTGATGGGTGTATATTCAGTTCTGTACTTACACAGCAAGCTAAGAACATATCTAAGAGCCAGTGAAACTCATACTTCCCCAGTTAATTACAGCACTAATGCTGAAGGCAACAGCTCCCATTGACATTGGTCACATTGATTGATCTCTGCTCCTCTGCTTTGAGCTGGGAACATAAGGCTGGAGTCGATGAACATCACAGGGTGGACTCTGGGGATGGTGTCTCTCTTCCCTTCTTCTTTTGCTGTTTTCTGTGTCTTCTCATTCTCACTCCCTTTCCAGTCCTTCTTCCTGCATCTCTCCATCTTTTCTTTCTAGTCAGCTTACTAGAAAGCATTTGATTGCTGAGGGTGATTAGTTGCCAGTATTTAGCTGGTGATTTAGCAAGCTGTCTGGGTGGCGTTTATTGGAGACACAGCCTCAACAGCCACACACCCAAACCAGAAGTGTTGAAGCCTTGTGCTGAGGGCCAGAGCTGGAAATGGAGGGGGGGAGAGGGTCATGATCAGTTCCAGAAAATTAGCAGCTACTAGAGATACGTGACCCCATCTGTATCTCACAGGGGATCAACAGTTACTCACCTCCTGTTTCCAGCTGTAAAGTGAAGGTTATTTGCAGGCAGTTCAGAGAGTAATGTACTGATGAGGGTTTGACAGATCTTACTGCCCAATGCTGTGAAATGCAGGTCTAACACAAAAGGTGCACTGATGAACTACACTTCAATTTGTGCAGTGAAGAGGGGCCTGAGACTTGAAACCCTCTGTCAGGAGAGCAGGGAACCAGTCTGACCCTGCTGCTGAACAGCAGTGAGTTGGCTGTTGCTCTCTCTCCCTCTGCGTATGAATGGGAAGCCGTTAGATGAGAGTCCTTTCTGCTATTCTGTATGTGCCTGGTGACATGGACTAAGATTCAAGGGGAGTCTCAGGCACTGCTGTTAAACAAAGGCAAGAAATATCCCTCTATGACCTGGAACAGTTCTTGCAGGGAAGACCAGAAACACAAGAGCAGCAAGAGAAGTACTGCCTTGTGCTCCTGCTCTGGTATCTCTGGACTTCAGACATTCACTGCTTTCAAACTTTACTAGTTAAAAGAATGTTGTCTTTATGATGTTAATGGTAGAAAGCTCAACCCTAAAAAGCTCAGTTCAAGACTTTAACAGGAAAGATATCACTGGACTATAAAAATGGGCTTTACCTGAGTTAAGGGAACATGATTGGCACTAATGAGCACCACGTTAAAGGTTACGTCTCTTCCACACAGTCCATAGACCATTCTCTGACCCTGAGGGAAAGTGGCACAACCCAATCCCTGTGGTCAGGACAAAATGCTTTCCACTCCTCCAGGCTGCCCAGTGAGAAAGGTCCTTGACACATCTCCCAGTCATCATCTGGGATAGCGTTGATGGCAAGGGCCAAAACCATGCCAGGGAATGTCTTGACAACTAAACAGTCTGGATTGCCAAGACTGGTGCTCAAATCTACATCCCAACCTGTTTAGTAAAGACTGTGCTGCTTTACCTCCAGACCCTCAGGCTAAGAGACCATCTGTGATCCCTGTCAGCTTAACCTCAAAAGAGGTTTTTTTAATGCAACTCTTCTGGTGAGTATTTCTCCATCCACCTTCCTCTGGTTTCTCATTTTTCTTTTCCTGATTTTCCATAACATCATCAATTCCCCTGTTCATGGCCTATCTTGGTCATCATAACTCTTAATGTACTTAGGGCTCATAAGGTGTCTCACTGATGTCTCCAGGCCAGGCTGAAGTTCAGCACTTGTAACATGTTATGTTGATGGCCAAGAAGCTGAAAACTGCATGATTTTTGCTCAATCACAAGACAAGCCCAGAGATGACACAACTGTTTCACAACCAGCCCCCTGATTATGCTACAACTGACTCAGAAAGCCCAGTTACAACCCTAATACCTTTCTTGGGCTGGTGACAACATGGAAAGATCCCTTTGATTTCATAGTAGCATCGAAATATCAGTTGGAAGGGGTCTGGAGATAATCTAGGTCCAGCCTATGCGTGAAGCAAGGTGTTTGCTAACACTACATCAGGTTACCTGAGACTGTTTAGTCAAGTCTTGGAACCCCCCAAGGATGGAGATAGCATCACTTTTCTCACCTTTCAGAGTAACCTGTCCCAGTGCTGCTCTATCATAGAATCATAGAATGGTTAAGGTTGAAAAGGACCTTAATATCAGCCAGTTCCAACCCCTTCCCTGGGCAGGGACACCTTCCACTAGAGCAGGCGGGACCCCCTTCCACTAGAGCAGGTTGCCCCAAGCCCCTGTGTCCAACCTGGCTTTGAGCACTGCCAGGGATGGAGCACTCACAACTTCCTTGGGCAGCCTATTCCAGCACCTCACCACCCTCATTCTTCCTTATATCCAACCTAAATCTTCCCTGTTTCACTTTAAACTGATTCCTCCTTGTCTTATCACTACAGTCCCTAATGCAGGGTCCCTCTCCAGCATCCTCGTAACCTCCCTTCAGACACTGGAAGCTGCTCTGAGGTCTCCACACAGCTTCTCTTCTCCAGGCTAATCCCTGGCTAATCATTTCCCCTTCCAGGTCTTCCTCCTGGGTGAAAAGAAGCTTTTTCTTTATGTCTAACCTGCACATTGTGAGCCACAATTTTGC